>NC_058164.1:17296243-17470376 GCF_020080835.1 Cotesia glomerata
CGCTAATCCGGTTAAAATCGGTTGATTCGTTCAAGAGATATCGTGAACGAAAGAAAACCGAAAAAAGTGTTTTTTAAGTTCCCGCTAAGAAAATTGAAAATTTTCAAAAATCGGGAAGTTATTGTTTTCACCCCGTTTTTCGAAAATCGAAGTTTCATCAGATCTCGACGTTTTGAGGTCCGAGGAAGCTTTCCTGACTATTTCCGCGGTGACGTCACCGTGTCTGTATGTGTGTGTATGTGTGTGTGTGTGTGTGTGTGTGTGTGTGTGTGTGTGTGTGTGTGTGTGTGTGTGTGTGTGTGTGTAAATCTCTCATAACTTTTGAACGGATCATCCGATTTGATCGAAATAAGCGGCGTTCCGAAGAGTTCCTTTGCCCCTAGACTTCTGATACTAATTTACAGAATTTGAGTCGATCAAATTTTTGAAATATCTTTTAAACGGCTGAACCGATCAATTCCAAAAACTAATCAGCTCTTAACCTCAAAAAACCACGTCGATTGCCACCAGCCCGGTCAAAATCAGTTGATTGGTTCGTGAAATATCGTTGTCGAAAAAAATTGAAAAAAATGTTTTTTTCAGAATTTCTATGAAATTTTCAGTCTGACCAGTTTACGTTTAAATATTTTTTAAATAACTCAAAAAACTGCGTTGAATGCCATAAACCGCGAGAAAATCGGTTTATTCATCCAAAAGTTATTGCGGTTTGAAAATTCAAAAAATAGTGTTCTATAAAACTTCCATTAGCCTTTTGAACTCGAAGAGCTCAAAAGCATAGAACAGCGATTTGTTTGAGCTCGGAGAGCTCAAACTTATACGAAAATTATATTTTTGAGCTCGAAGAGCTTAAAAAATAAGTGAATTGTTGAGCACTTAGGTATGGAGGTAGCGGGAAGTTGCATGGATGACCTTTAGGGTCAATCGTTTTCCTAATTTTTTGACATAACTTCGTCACTTTTTCTCGGATCATTTTTGATGATGTAGAATAATTTCAGAGTTTAAGAAACTGCGTCGATCGCCGCCAAAAACTCGGAAATCGGTTGATTGGTTCGAGAGATATCCTCGATAAAATATTTGGAAACAAGTGTTTTTTTAACATAACTCCTACATTTTTTGGAATAACGGCTGCACTGATCGATTTCAAAAACTAATCAGCTGTTAGCATAAAAAAATCACGTCGATCGCTGTCAAGCCGGTCGGAATTGGTCAATTCGTTCAAGAAATATCATGAACGAAAGAAAACCAAAAAAAGTGTTTTTTTGGAATTACTCCAAATTTCCTAGTTTTATCAATCTAAACTTAAAGATTCTTCATGAAACTAAAAAAATTGCGTCAAATACTGCCAACCGCGTGAAAATCGGTTGATTCATTCAAAAGTTAGTGCGGTTTGAAAATTTTAAAAATATTGTTCTATGATACTTCTATCAGACTTTTGAGCTCGAAGAGCTCAAAATAACACATAAATTGTATTTTTGAGCTCAGAGAGCTCAAAAACATCATTAGTGCAGTTTTATGCACCTAGGTATGGAATTAGCGGGAAGTTGCACGGATGCCCGAGTCGAAATTTAGAGCCCAAATAGAACCCCTAAGGTAAGACTCCGGTCGGACCTCTGGGTAAGTCGAATTTATTCTCATGTTAAATTAAGTCCGACTTTAAACCCCAAAGTAGTACAAATTTCCGTTTTTACCACTTTAGTGTCTAAAGTCGGACCTAATTTAACACGTGCATAGAATCTACTTAGAGCCCAGAAGTCCGACAGGATTACTATAACGCATGCAAAATTTATTCTGCGCACACCAGGCCCCTATGATCCACCATTTTGTTATTAACTATAAAAATATTTTGAATAAAAAATTAATAGAAGAGAACTTTTATAGTTTTTAGTTCAAAGTGCATTTTGGACTCAGAAATTTACCAGATATAACATACTTTAGTCTAAACTTAAACACTCCCCTACCTAGCCAGAAGAAATAAATTAAATACGCCCCAAGAAAGATTTGAACACAGGACCCTACAGACGCGAAGCCGATGCTTAACCGATTACGCTACTACGAACGATAGTACGTGAATTAATTTTGTTTGAATCTGAATTATTGACTGTATTGAAATATAGGTGACAAGTTAGAAATGTTGTCAATCATCGTTACTATTATACTAGTAAAGCTACGTACTATAATTAATTAAATTCAAAAGAATTTTTTTTAACTTCCCGCTAAGAAAATTGAAAATTTTCGAAAATCGGGAAGTTAAAAATATTTCGTAAAAATTGAAATAAGTATTTATTAATTTTTACAAAATCTAAATGTAGCTTTTCGGCTTTTTAAAATGTTTAAAGAATTTTCAAAAATTTTTAAACATTTTAAAAAGCTGTAAAAAATTTTAAATAAGATTTTTAAATATTTTCTTAAATTTTAAAGAGCTTTAAAGAATTTTTAAAAATTTTTAAATACTTTAAAGAATTTTCAAAAATTTTCCGTAATTATATAGAAGTGGGACTCAGGTTTTTTAAAATTATGAAATCACTATGAAGAATTGTTTTCAACCAAATGATTTTTTTTTTTTCTTAAATTTCATCGAAAGTGGAATTATTTAAAAAAAAATGAAATTAATGTTTTTGGAAATTTTTTTTTTAATTGTTTAGTTTTTAATGCGTGACAAGATGCAAAGTTCAAATTCAACGAAATTCTAGTGTTTGACCATCAAATTCTTGATCAAAAGTCAAAATTTTTATTTTTTACTTTTCAAATGCAATTACCTTAGCTTAAGGGATGATTTTGAGCTAAAGTTAAATTTTTATCATAAATCCGCCGCGGAGATAAACAATTTGAAGAAAAAAAAATTCCGAAAAATATTAAATTTTCGATTTTTTATTCTCAAAAAACATGCGAGCCCCACTTTTATATAATTACTAAATTTTCAACATTTTAAAAAGCTTTAAAGAATTTTACAAAATATTTTTAAAATTTTCTAAAATCTCTTTACTTTCAAGTATAACGTTGTAAGGTTTGCATACAACTATCGCAGCAGGATCATGAGTGTTGTATAATATTCATTAGTAATTTGTTTATGGACTGGATCGTCTATACTAAAAATTAAAAAAATTATTAACATTATTAAAATTAATAATATTAATTTGAAAATAAATTTTTTTTTTTTCAATGACGAATTTTCATATGTAATTTCTAAAAATTTTATGTACGTCTCTGGAAAAATATAAGTAATGAATTTATTCGCTGATATACCTCTGAGAGCTGTCAGTTTGAAAATACGAATTTTCATTAATTAACGGGCACAAATCTTAATAAATAAATAAACTACGATTGATTAGCTTCTCCTTTACGACACAACTTAAAAAAATTCTCTCGTATATGTTGTCTAAATAAAAAAAAATTGATTAACAAGTTCACTGATAAATAAATAAATGGTAAAAATAATGATTTCAATTCTGTATCGGACTTCGGGGTTTAAAATCGGACCTCTCGAAGTCTAGAGAGGACCTCGAGGCTCAAAATCGGACCTCTCGATTAAAAGTCAGACCTGTGGGTCCAATGTCGGTGCTATTCGGACTACTGGGCTCTAAATGGGTTCTATTCCGGACTAGGAAGCTCTATTTCGGCTTTAAATTTCGATTCGGGCATGGCCTTCAGGGTCTAACGTTTTTCTAATTTTTTTTTAATCAAGGTTATTTTTTAATTAGTGAAGCTTTCAATGTGATTTATTCAATATAAATATAAAAAATTATGATATTTTATGTTTGGAATTATCTGTTGATAATTGAATATTTTTATGTTGTAGAAAATCGGATTTTGACATCCTTATTAGACTCTTCTTTTTTTTTTTTTTTTTTTTTTTTTTGAGTGGCTACAAACACTGTCATCATGAACGGACAAAATAACTACAGTCACTTCGGGAGTTTCATTTCAAATTCTGAAACGATAAATAATGATCTTGGACTCCAAATTCCGATTGTGAATGTATCTCCGATTGTGTATGGAAATCGTCAAGTTTCTAATCGAGTATGGAATAACTTATAGCATTATTAACTTGATTTTTATTGATTTAATAAAATATTTTGAAGTTTGTTAAATCTTAACATTTAATTTCACAGAGTGCTAGTTATTCATCATCCAACGGTTATTTGTCAAGAGATTCGCCGTCAAGTTTAAGTCCACCAGAAACAGGATCGTCAAACAGGAGTTCGTTTTCTTATAGTAGTGAAATATCTCAAGACGATTTTTTTATGGACTCATTAGTAAATGGTATTATTGAAGGCGTCACTTTTGATGAAGATGTATTATCATCTGAAGTTAAACTAGCTTCTTCTAATGACCCTCAAAATCATTATTGTCGTGATGGCACAGTTTCGTTTTATGAAATTTCTTCAACAATGCAGCAAAAAGTAACTTGAATTTTTACAGTCAATATTTTTCGGTAATTATAAAAATAATGGCGATTTAACACTTTTTCTGTTTGTATTTTTAGAACTCAAATGAAATGACTGATACGTATCTATTACCGATGGCATCTTCGCCAAATATATTTTTCAATTCACCGTTGCTTCAACTTCCTTCAAGAATAAATCCAACTCCATCTTTACTTTCATTTTGTAATATACATCCAGATAACGCCATAATGTATTGTTATACGTGCCCAGCAATAATGTGTGACATGTGTCAGATGAATGTTCATGATTGCCACTTGACAATGGAATTAGCCAAAGCATCTGAAGTTGCTGAAAACCAAAGTAATCAAGCTTTAGATGAGATTGAAGGCTATATTTCAATTATAGAATCAAACATACAAAAGCTTTCGGTAAGAGATTTTTTTTAATGGAAAAAAAAATTTTTTTTTCATGATTTTATTATTTTACGCTGTAATATTAATATTGAATTTTAAACATTACTTTTAGAAATCCTCCAATGATATTAGTTACAAGGCATATAAAGTTAAACAAAATGTTTCTTCGAATATAAAGCAAGTAGTTAATGCTGTGCTGGAACGCGAAAAAGAACTTTACTTGCACATTGAAGAAATAAAAACTGCGAAGCAAACATTTATAAAATACCAACAAGAAATTTTGAGAAACACTGTGGGTCAGTTAATGAGGATAACTAAGGCAATATCTGAAGCTAAGAATTATCTTAACATCAGTGGAAATCCAGAAAATCTTATTGCCGTTAAAGAAAAAGCTTCTGTTGAGGTAAATTTATTTTGGAAATACTATTTCTCTTCGGATCAATTTATATATTTCTAACTTTTTTCAATATGGCTGAAAATTCTTTTTATCTTTTTCTTTCCTATTAAAAAGATTTCACAGGAAATCTTTAAATTTTTTTAGTCAACAAAAAAAAAGTTACGCCTAAAAAAAACAGCTTTTTATTTTTCAATATCCAAAATCTTTTTAAAATTCGATTGATCAAAATATTTTTTTTTCATTTTTGTTATTTATAATGCACTTTTTAGAAAAAAATAGATGAAAATTATTAAGAGCTACCTTCAACGCATATCCCCTCAAATACTTCATTTTTAAATTTTACTTTGAACTAGATAATTTTATTTATAGCGATTGATTCACAACCAATTCGTATTTTTTTTTATCTCTAACAGATATCAAAAATCAAATCCGAAGGTTTAATCTATGCACAATTAAAAGATCATTGGTTATCGTTTTCTGGATCGATCGATAGCCTTCTTGATGCAATTACTCAATATGGAACAGTCAAAACAAGCCCTATGGGATCAATTGGTGATGGTAGGGCTCTGAAAGGTCGTGGTAATTCACCTCTTTTAATTCAACCATATCAACAGCAATATAGACAACACCACCATCAGCAACAGCAACAACGACAACAACATCAACATCAACGCTACCATCAGCAGCAACAACAACAACAGCAACAGCAACAGCAACAACAACAACAACAACAACAACAACAACAACAACAACAACAACAACAACAACAACAACAACAACAACAACTGCAGCAGCAGCAGCAACAACAACAACAACAACAACAACAACAACAACAACAACAACTGCAGCAGCAGCAACAACAACAACAACTGCAGCAACAACAACAACAACAACTGCAGCAGCAGCAGCAACAACAACAACAACTGCAGCAACAACAACAACAACAACTGCAGCAGAAAAAACAACAACAACAACAACAACAACCACAACTGCAAAGGTACCAAGATCATCAATTTCAGTTACCACAACAAAATTCGTATAAAGTTGTGCTTCAATATTATACCGGGTCTCTGTCACCTGAAAGAAATGTTGCGTCTACGAATGTTCCAGTGGTTGTAAAAATTAGGAAAGATTCACCGTCGCCTAACCCAGTCTTAACTATTGGTGATGAAGGCGAAAAAGACAATAATTTATGTCGTCCTTGGGGCATTGCTTGTGATAAAGAAGGAAATATTATTGTTGCTGATAGATCGAATAACCAAATTAAAGTATACGATCAAAATGGCAACTTTATAAGGAAATTTGGAACCCGTGGAAGTGGTCCAGGGCAGTTTGATAGGCCCGCAGGTATTGTTGTTGATAAACGCAACCGTGTTATTGTAGCAGACAAGGACAATCATCGAATTCAAGTAAGTAACAAGTTTATTATTGATAAGAATAATAGCACATTAAATGCGCATCACAAGTAGCGCACTTTTGGATTTTTTCTAAACGTTTTTATCTTCTCTAATGGATGTAATTTTAATATTTTTTAATTTTTCTTTCTTTCAGATTGTATCAAAATACGGTGACTATTTATTAGCGTTCGGTGAAAAAGGAATGAGGAATGGTCAATTTAATTATCCATGGGATGTAGCAGTTAATACACGTTGTGATATAGTTGTATCCGATACACGGAACCATCGTATTCAATTATTCAATGCAGAGGGTGAGTTTCTCCGTAAATACGGTTTTGAAACAATGCAGCTCATGTGGAAGTTGCTGGATTCACCAAGAAGCGTTAGTTTTACTCCTAATGGCGATATTCTTGTATCAGATTTTAATAATCACCATATAGTTATTATTGATTATCAACTTCAAAAAGCTAAAATATTTGGTCCCGAAAAGAGAGCGCATCCGTTTTTAAGAATACAAGGTATGAAGGTTGATGATTTTGGAAACATAGTTATTGCTGATTCGCGTAATAATAGAATACAGGTGTTAGATTCAGAAGGTAATCTTAAATGTAAATTTGGAAGTGTGGGAAAAGGTGTAGGTCAGATGGATCGCCCTGCTGGTATTGCGTTATCTCCCGAAGGCCGAATTATAGTTGTTGATTTCGGTAACAACCGAATCTTGGTATATTAAAAAGCAATTTAATAAATTTCAATTCCCAAAGAGGAAGTAAAAGAAAAGTTTAGAAAGTAAAAGTAAGAGAATAATTGAAAAACATTTTTCTTATTGATTTTACTTCATTAGCCGAATTTATGTAAGGAAAAATAATTAATTTTGATAATAACAGTGAGCATATTTTCTTATTAATCAAACATCTTAGCGTGAAACGCAAAAAATTGCTCATTTTTAAATATTTCTGAGAAATATATTTTTTCATCTCGACTTATTTTCTTTTTGTTACATAACATATGTAATAATTAACCTGCTCGATAAGATTTTGTATTAAGTTTCCAAGAAATTTGAATTACGCGATAAGCAATTATTTTAAAAAAGAATAAAATGAAATGTAAAAAGAATTTTAATCCCGTAATAGTTTTATAAAAGGCATTTTTATTCACATTAAAAAATTTTTCAAAATATTAGAATTATTTTAGTAGCTAAAATCAAATTTCTTTTATTAATTAAAACTTTTTTATTTTGTATAATATACTAACTCAATGTTGTTTTAAATTTTAAATTTAACTTCGGATGCCTGGTGTATTCAAATAAAAATATAGGTATGAGCTCAAAATAAATCAAGAAAAAAACAATAGAAAGATGAAAGATTTAAGCAAATCAAACAAATAATTTGGGAACAAAAAATAAAAATATTTGACATGACAGAAAGTATCGAGAAATTTGTGTGTTTCAGTTATTTCTGTTGTGAAATGAATCTGATATATTATTATTTATCAGCACGCGTAAATTGAATTAGTTTTTTTTTTTTTTTATTAATTGATTGCTCGTATTTATACAGTAAGACTGATTCAAGACTGAATTGAAATGATGATATGTCATGTTTTAGTTACAATAATAACATATACTAACAATGACTGAAAAAAGCAAAAGCAAAATTTTCAATTATTATTTTTAGATAGCGTGTGTTTTTTTAGGTTTATTTTTCATTTTCATTATTGATAAAGACGGCGACCTTTGAATTTTAAGTGATATTTTAAAATTGGAAAAGGAAGTTTTCATCACAGATAACGATAAAATTAAATTAGTTCTTAGTTTTAATAATATTATTTTTAGTCTTAATTTTCTTCCATTAAAGCGTTCGGTCATATTGGGTTATTGGGTTTCTTAATTGTCACATTAAATTTTTCTTTGAAATTATTTTTTTTTCCACATTTAGAATACAGAGAAAATATTAGAAATTGCTACACTTGTTTGGATACATTTTATTCAAAATTTTCGATAAGCTTTTTATTTTTTTCACATCAAAAGCTTTAAACTAATTGAAAAAATTTTTTATTTTACTATTTTCATGATATTTATTTTAATTGTACGGTAAAAAAAAAATAATCAAAGATAGGGTAGATTTTTTCCAAATAACTGATTCGATAAAAACTCAAAAAAATTAAAATTAAAAAAAAAATAAGAAAAAAAATTTAAGACATATCAATGTTTCTGGGGTAATGTGACAATTATTATTCTTAATTTAGTATGTTGTAATTAAAAAAAAGAATGATTTTCAATTGATTTGCTTTTTTGAGACTAATTATTCATTATTTTTTTCAAAGATTATTTATCAGTATTTTCATTTTTGACGATATTTATGAGTCTAATAATAACAGGAAAAGCTTTCTAGAGCCAGAATTAAAACAGAGGTTTTTAAATAAAATTGCAGTCGCTATCCTGAATTGATATAATTTTTCAAAAGTAATTTATCTAAATTGATTTGTCCAAGATTTATATTAATGTTTCAAATGTTTATTTTTTTTCGCTAGTGATAGTAGCATTTACGAATTTATTAAATTACAAATTTTTCTGAGTTAGCTGATTGTTTACTGTTGAAGATGGCTCGACTGGTTATAAAGTGCAATCAAATAAATGTTTATCGTTGTAAAATTTTTTTTTTCCATTCATATGACTTATTATTTAACAGATTAACTGAATTATTTAGTTTTCAAGCTAGATTAAGAAACAGTGATTTTTTAGAGTTTCTTATACAGTAGGAATTTCGTAAGAAGTTAAAGAATAGACAGTCCGACGATTTAACAATGACTATAAATACAGTTAATTTAATGTTAATAAACATTAAATTGACAATCCAACCAGTAATAGTAATGTAATTGTGTTTTTTAACTCACAAGGTATGAATTTTGATTAATGTAATAAAATTATGTGGACAAATTTTGTATGGATATTGTGAATTTTTATAAGCCAGTATTTAATAATTGAAATTTTTCAGTAATTGATTTTTTATACTTTACGTAACATTTTATTTAATTTTTTTAATTTTTCGTGTATAATTAAATGTCAAAAGAATGCGATAAGAAACATATCTGTTAGATACATCTAAGAACTTGATATTTCTTATGAGTTACTTTTTTTTGAAAATGTTTAATTCTGTTAGTTTGAGACTTCAGTTTTACTGCAATCCACTCATAGGAACCGAACCTAGACTGTCACGCCAACTGGTGATAGAAATTGTAAGCTAATGGGCAAAAATTTTAAACTATTACATGTGATTTAATGTTGATTCATTTTTTTTTTTTAAATAAATGAATAAATTGTTTGAAATTTTTTTAACTATAGAGTTTTGATATATCACGACATATATAAATATATCAAGTCGGAACCGTCAAATTGACAAACTTGTGAAATTTTATTATTTTTCGCTCAGTACTAGTGGTACTCCAGAGAAAAATGACAGGCATATGACGTGTTTAGAGGTGGAATTGAACTTTGGAGGCTATGTTTACATGGCTATTTGACTTAATAATGCTGAATTTCTTTTAACACATTTAATATACATGGCCTAAAGTTTTTTTTTTAACTTTCTGAATTCTTTTTGCTTCAAATACGACCGATTAATACTGTTCAAAAAGCATATTTTATTATTTTTTCTATTATTAAGTAAAAAAACACATAAGCTATTGTAATACTTTTTGCTCATTTAGTACTTTTGTTAAACACCAGAGCGCGCTACTTCCGACAGATGTGCTGCCTCTACAGTTAGTGCACGGTCCCTATAATCCACTCTTATCCACTCTTATAATTTACATGAAAAATATGAAAATATATCATGTAAGCAAACTATTCGTAACGTGATTGGTCAAATATATCATAATCATGAAAATATAGATAATATCATACCAACATTCACACGCGCGCTTGCGCGCGCAACGTATACTAGTCCACTTTTATAATTTAGATGAAAAATATGAAAATATATCATGTAAGCAAACTATTCGTAACGTGATTGGTCGAATACATCATAAGCATGAAAATATATGCAAACTCTATAATCAGGTGCGCGCTTGCGCGCGCAAATTTAAATTCTAGTATTTAATTATTTTCGCAACGTTAGATAATTTTTTATGATATTTTTTTCAAAATGTATGCTTGAATATAGTATATTCAGAGAATGTTGACAGTATACTGTAAAAATAATATTAAAATTTATAAAAAAATAATTTGAAAGAAGTTAATTGTGAAACTTATATAAATTGAGTAGTTTTCAATATAAGAAATTATTATGGCCTGGAATTTTGAGTAATAACTGTGAAGGGTGAAATAAGATTTTTAAAAAATGTATATGATACTATTGTTTTTTGTTTCAATATTAAATGTAGAAGCATGACAGATAATGTCAATTCGTTAGAAAAAATTGACGATAAAAGGTCAATCATAAATATATATGGTGCGTTAAAAATTGTAAGTTGTGATGTTGATTGCCAAGAATATATTGTTGAAATTGAAAAAAAAAAATTTTCATTGAACTTCTCGAGAATTTTTAAAACTTTAATCTGATAATCGAAGCTTCAATAAAAGTATAAATATATTGAAACTAAATTTTATGTGTCAGCTATGTAAAAACAAATTAATGAAAAATAATTTTCTAATGAATTATAAAATAATTATCTTATGAACTAAAGTTTAATATCTCAGATATTAATTTACGGTTACCTGTAAAGCATTGAACTATATATTTTTTACTGTAAATTTTAATGTTATAGAATTAGTTTTGCTGTATGATTATGTGTTGAATATTGTTTGTGATGTTAAATTGTCAACTATGTTACCTAAAAAAATTGTCTAACTGATTGTGAATGTAGTGATCCTTTTGCGCATTGTAAAAGTATAAAAAAATCTCTATACAGATTTTGAAATCACTGGTGATCATTCTTAAATAAAGTAAAAAAAAAAATTTAATTTACCTACTGTACTCATTTATATAATTTTTATCCTTCATTTTGGAAATAAGATTTAAAACACCTTACAATATACCCATAAAATACTGGACGTATCATTTAATATTTTACAACTTTAAATCTTGTTTTCAACTTTCCCTTGATAAAATTGAAAATCTAAAAAAGTTCGAAAAAAGTTGAGTTCAATGAAATCTTAAGATTTCGAGTTTGTAAAAAGTTAATCTGTCAATTTCTACGATGATGTTTATAATAATAAATAACGTAAAAAATAATAAGATTTATAATTAATATAAATTAGGATTAATGAAGATGAGAAACTGGGTTTTGGAACATTCGATTCTGAAATATTATTTATTCCTGGAAAGTAATAAACTGGGCCTCTTAGTTTATAGGCATTATGTTGGTTTTAATCTTCTATTGATTTTTAGTAGATTTCATAGAAATCTAACTATTGCATTGGTCCTCATGACGAAACTTTTAAAAAATTTTTATATTTTCTGACTCAGTTCGTCAAGCTGATTCAAAAAATACATATGGTTCAAAAGTTTATATACAGGGTGTCCCAAAAGTCACGAACGCCATTGTAGCATCTGATGAAAAAAATAATTCTGAGACAAGTGCAAGCGTCTTCGTTGGAACGCACTTGACTTGACACTAGCGCTCTCTCTCTAACGCATAAAAGGACGTTATTTTAATTAATAATTAATTATCTATGCGTCTGATTAAAAAATGGCTAAGGACTTTTCGTCTCAGAATTATTTTGTTTATCGGATGCTACAATGGCGCCCGTTACTTCTGGGACACTCTGTATATATATATATATATATATATATATATATGTATATATATATATATATATATATATAGCATATATATATATATATATATATATATATATATATATATACAGTAGCGCTCAAAAGTATTTTGACAACATAAAATTTTTTAATATTTTTTTAAAATAAAAGCCTATCGGAAAATGTATTGAGTATAATGTAGAGTAGTGTAATTGCGACTATTTAAGCGTATCAAATTACAATTCGTTTGTTTACACACCGCGCCACCGAACGTACTTGACTTACCGTGAGCTCAAAAGTATTTTTACACGCATTTGACTTGAAAAACTCTCGCAGATTACTTGTTCCTTAGTTTTTATTATTACATATATTTACTTGTTGTGGTTACTTCAACATGCCTAAGTGCAAGGAATATTCTAGTGATTTTAAAAAAGCCGTTATTAATGCATTAAAACAAGGATTGAAACAAACAGAAGTTGCTTGTTTGTTTAAAGTGTCTCGACAGTTAGTTAGCTTATGGAATAAAGTCTATAACAAAAGAAAAACTGTCGAAAGTAAGCCTCGAACAGGCCGCCCAAGAAAAACTTCTTACATCGATCATATTATAAAAAAGTTATCAGCAAATGATATACGGATGTCCGCTGTAATGATAAAAAATGAATTAAAAGAAAAATATAACGTAAATATTCATGTTTCTACTGTTAAACGACGCTTAAAGGTCCTAGGGTTATATGGCCGAAGACCGGCTAAAAAACCTTTAATATCGAAAAAAAACAGGAAGTCTCGTCTTGAGTTCGCGAAACGGCATATATCGTGGTCAAGTTTAGAGTGGTCTAAAGTTTTATGGAGTGACGAAAGTAAATTTAATTTAATGTCATCTGATGGTATCAAGTACATTCGGCGTCCAGTAAACAAAAAATACGATTATCGGTATCAAATACCCACAGTTAAACATAGAGGTGGTAGTGTGATGGTTTGGGGATGTTTTTCACGGTCTGGAGTTGGACCATTAGTTCGAATAGAAGGAAAAATGGATCGGTTCATGTATGCAAATATATTAAAGTCTCAGATGTTACCATATGCTAAACATCACATGCCAGCTAAGTGGTATTTTCAACAAGACAATGATCCCAAACACAGATCAAAGCATATTAGTGACTTAATAAATCGTGAAAAAGTTAAAGTTCTTGAGTGGCCAAGTCAAAGTCCCGACTTGAATCCGATAGAAAATCTCTGGGAAGAATTGAAACGTAGTGTAAAAACCCAAAATTATTCAAACAAAAACGCTTTGTTTGAAACTCTAAAAAATGAGTGGGATCAAATTCCAATAAGTCGATTACAAAAATTAATCGACTCAATGCCGGAGCGATGCAAGGCTTTCATAAAGGCCAAGGGATATGCTAATAAATACTAATATATTTATTGCTGTAAATTATAATTATGCGTTAAATTAGTTTTTTTTCAAAAATGTCAAAATACTTTTGAGCCACCATTTTCCTAATATTTTAAAAATTAAACTTTCTTTTATTACGAATAAGAACCTCTTTGACACTATTCTGTAGTTTATTCAAAAGGTGTTAAAAAAATAAATAAATGATTATTATGTTTCATATTTATTTTTAATTAAACCATTAAATATATTTGTCAAAATACTTTTGAGCGCTACTGTATATATAAAATACTCGTGTCACAATGTTCGTTCCCATACTCCTCCGAAACGGCTTGACCGATTCTCATGAAATTTTTTATGCATATTCAGTAAGCCTGAGAATCGGCTACTATCTATTTTTCTAACTTCTAAGTGATAAGGGGTGTTCACCCTAAAATTTTTTTTTTTATTTTTTTGATAAAACTTTTTTTTTTTTATTTTTTTATTATGTGGCATCAAAAAATACTTACAACTCTAAATTTGCACTTTTTTATCACCAACCCTTGCTTTTTAATAGTCATTTTCATAATTTTATCATTTTCTATCCCGCTCGATAACATCAATTATTATCACTTGGTAAGTTATCCCCTCCATGTGTCTACCGGTGTCACTTCTCACCCTGTAAACAGCACGGAGTAGGGATGTCACCTCTACAGTTTTCGGCTATTATTAGTGTTTATGCTTCAAGCGTAGTAGTTAAACATTTTTATTATCTCAGTGTAACTCTCATATCAAATATATTCTCGAGTAACTTTATTATTTATTTATTAATAACTAATATTATTGAATATAATTAATTATTAATAACTAATAAAATTATTAATTTTGAGTGTAAATCGCACGATCAGTTAATTAAGTGACTTACATAACCTCTAAAATACTCAACACCTGTCACGAGTTCCCGCAAACAACGGCTATTGAGTTGTAAGTATAAATTATTTTTTACGTTTATTATAAAATCAAAAATTATTCTTTCTTATTTATAACGAAAATATTGTTGGGAATGGTGAAAAACGAATTCGGTGAAAGTTAGATTTTTATTACAATTGAGAAATTTTTTTTTGTGTTTACTTATAAGAGCTCTAACTTCGACAGAATTTTTTTTTTTCACTATTTCTAACAAAATGTATTTTCGATATAATTAAGAAACATAAAATTTTTCGCTTTCGTGAAACTATCTAATTTTTACATGTATATTTAATGTAATCAAAGATAAAATAAATGATTAATATAATAATTAAATAATTCAATCAGTTCTATTCATGTGTGTCTTGTATTGTACAGTGAACAATGCCAACAAAACGCAAAAGGGCCAATTTGAACCGTGATACAAATAAATCTAGAAGCATTCGAAATAGAAGAGCCCAAAGAACCGAAGAACAATTTCAGGAAGCAAATACTGGAGCGCGTGTGAGAATGGCGCAATTGCGTCAAGAACAATCAGACGATACACGAGCTGAACGCAATGAAGTCATGAGATTAGAACAACGACAATCACACCGTTTTACTGTCAATAGACGCAGAGCGAATGACCAACAACGCCAACAGGCACATCGAGCATTTGTAGCTACATCATTTCTGCGTCTAGCATTCCAGTATGAGCCCGATATTGAATATTATGCTCATTCAAAAGTAGTGATTGGTGCTATGGACAAAGAATGCCCGTATTGTCATGCTTTGAAATTCAAAAATGAACCAGCCTTGCACTCGGCTTGCTAGAAGATGACAATCAGTGGGAATGTATGCTTGCTGAAGCAGCATTGAACTGTACAGCAATACAAATTTATCTACTATTCGCTAGTGTTGACTACATGTTTTCCAGCCCGAGCAGAGATATTGTGGGATACACAAAGATTCAAAGACTGAGGATCTTTGCATTATCATTGCCAACTTACCACTCAGTCATATCGGTATGAATTCGCCAAATCGAGGTGCAACTGATTTAATGAACACTGAAATGAATCGTGAAATGCAGTACAACACTTTAGAAACGGCGGCGATTGTTACTCGCAATGTCCCACTAATGAATGAGGAACAATGAACCATTTACGACCGCATTATGCTCGCAGTTTCAGCAGGACAAGGTGGGTTCTTTTTTTTAGATGCACCAGGTGGAACTGGCAAGACATTCCTTATTTCGCTAATTCTCGCCAAAATACGATCCAATAATGGCATCGCATTGGCCATTGCATCATCCGGCATTGCGGCAACATTATTGGATGGAGGCAGAACAGCTCATTCAGTATTTAAGCTACCACTAAATATTCAAAATAACCCTGACGCAGTGTGCAACATAAAAAAACAATCGTCCATAGCCACAGTGCTGAAACAGTGTAAAATTATCATCTGGGATGAATGTAGCATGGCACACAAACATTCACTTGAGGCGTTGAACAGGACATTGAAAAATATTAAAAACAACGACAAACTATTTGGTGGCACTCTGTTAGTCCTTTCAGGTGACTTCAGATAAACACTGCCCGTCATTCCGCGTTCAACATACGCTGATGAAATCAACGCCTGCTCAAAATCATCGACATTGTGGCGTAATGTTGAAATAGTACAGCTGAAAGTAAATATGCGCGTTCAAGTGCTTCAAGATCCATCCGCTGAAACATTCTCAAAACAACTCTTAGATATCGGCGATGGAAAAATCACTATAGCTGAAACTGGATACATAAATTTAGCGAATGATTTCTGCACAATCATTGATTCGCAAGATGCTCTCATTGAACAAATATTTCCCGATGTATACACGAATTACATAAATCTCGAGTGGCTAGCAGAAAGAGCAATGTTAGCTGCAAAAGATGTGACTACTGATGACAATAGTAGCCTCCTGCTCTGCATTGGGCCTCCGATGTTAGGCTTCAGCCATGCGAGACTAGCCCTCACTATTGACGCTTTGGCACTGACGTGTTCCACCTGCTGCTTGAAGTTGAGTCGGGCATTCAGCATCACTCCCAGATAACGGATAAATGGTTATGATGTGATTTCTTGTTCTCCGACTCTCAACTTAATAGTTTCTACCGTTTTTCTACTGATGATGAGCACAGCCTCGGTTTTATGCTTGACTAGTTGCAAGTTCACCATGTTCATCCACAAATTGATTCGCCTGAATGTAATATCAAATGCCATTTCTATCTCTTCGAGGTGCTTTGCGACGATCACGACAGCTACGTCATCCGCATATGCTACAAGTTTGACTCCCGTAGGCAATGCTATTCTCAGGAGGCCATCATACATGATGTTCCATAGCAGAGGACCTAAAACTGATCCCTGTGGCACTCCTCCGGTGATTTCGTACTCTTCCGTACCGTTCTTCGTGTCATATTTCAGAACCCTATTCGTGAAGTAGCTCGCTACCATTTTGCGAAGGTATCCTGGTACGTTTTTTTCTTCTAGAGCCCGCATAACGCAGTCCCAGTTAGCGGAGTTGAAGGCATTCTTGATGTCCAAAGCAGCCACCAAGCAGTATTTCTCCTTTCCACCCTTTTATCTCGTTCCGGCGATTGCATCCTTGGCTGTATCAACAACCAATTTGATCGCATCCAGAGTTGACCGTCCTTTTCGGAAACCAAACTGGTTCTCTGCCAGGAGTGGATCGACTACAGCCTCTATTCTCTGATGAATTATGCGCTCGAATATCTTGCCGGCCGTGTCTAACATGCAGAGTGGTCGGTAGGATGACGGTTCTTCCGGCGGTTTTTTCCCCTTCGGAAGTAGCGCTAGCCGTTGCTGTTTCCACTTCTGGGGAAAAGTCCCTTCCTTCAGGCATGTATCGTAAACGTCCAGGAATAATGCCGGTGCTGCCCTAAGGATTGATTTCAGGGCAATATTAGGGATTCCGTCCAATCTCGGTGCCTTATTATTCCCTACTCGATTGCCTGCCTCTATCAACTCGTCTAACGTGATAGTTGGGATGTCTTCAGGGTTGAGCTGCTCCAACTTGTAGGAGAATACCGGCTGTTGGGGAAACAGCGCAGTAACAGTCTTCTCTAGGAGCTGTGGACACGTAGGTGATGGCATTGGCTGGCATTTCAGGTGGGTCATAACCACCTTATACGGTCTGCCCCATGGATCTTTCTCTACTTCTGCGACCAGTTCTTTCCAGCAGCGTCTTTTGCTTTCTTTAATGGCTCTGTTTAGTTTTCGACGGGCCTTTTTATACTCTGACAACAGCTCTGCGGAGTTAGGTCGTCCGTAGCCACGCTGAGACTTTCTTCTTTTTTTAAGACACTCTGAACGTAGAATGCTAATGTGATCGTTCCACCAGTGCACCGAAGGTCTTGAATTCATGCCACGTTTCCGAGACATACTGGCGTCGCAAGCCTGGGTGACTCTTCTCATTAGGTTCTTGGTCTTCTCTTCAGCAGTTTATACGATGATCGGATCGCATTCTAGGGCTACTACTAAAGCAGTGAGGTCGAGAGATTTTACTTTCTACCCAACCGCGCTAGCGTTCCTGTTGACTCTTGTTAGATTCTGGCCAGTTGATATTTCCCATAGTATCGTACTATGGTCACTGGGTGTGTAGATGTTCAATACTTTCCAAGAAAATCTCTTCGAGCTAAGCAACTGCTGACAAATGTAAGGTCAACAATTGAGTTTGCCTCTCCCTTAGTATACGTTGGCGTGTCACCGGTGTTAAGAAGGATCACGTCCAGTGTGGCCATTGCTTCAAGAAGTGCTTTTCCACGTGTATTAGTGAACTTGCTGCCCCAGTCTGCTGCCCAGGAAATGAAGTCACCAGCTATTGCCACGGGAAAGTGTTTTCTTGCGTCCTCAGTTAGCCGATCAAGGAAGTCTTCAAACTGTTCATTAGAGAGACTAGGTGGTGCATAGCAACTGTAGAAGCGGAGGCCATCTACCCATGCTGCTACGAAGCCGGCTTCTTTATTGTTGACTGTTCTCTGAAAAAGACATTTACCGCAGGACCAGATGACGGCTTTGTTAGTGCTGTCGGATTCCCAGGGTTGGTTACTCAGGTGTCTATAAGGCTCACTTATAAGTGCTACGTCTGCCTCTAATTCGCGCACAGTTTGCATGAGCAGGTCATGCGCAGCCTCACAATGATTGAGGTTGAGCTGCAATATCTTCATGTTCTTGGCTTCGTTATCTTGTGGAGCGCTTCTTGGAAGACGGGGCATCTGTTCGTGCCTGCAGCTGCTGGTAGTGACACTGTGGCTGTCTGCGTACCCCTAAAGACTTTATGGATTTTGATTGCCTCTAGTGGGATTTCACAACTTTCTCCAGCTTCCCTTTTTAGAGTGGTCTGAATATGCTCTTTTGTCGTGTCGTTATCGACATCTCGGATCTCGATGGTCTCCATTGGTCCTTTGCAGATCACTTTGGCCTCCTCTTTAAGGATGTCTTCGATCGTCTTTTGGAGGGCTTAAATTTTGAATTTTTGAAAATCGTTAAAAATGACGATCGAAGTTAAAGTTTTAGCTCAATTTTTTTTATATAATACATTGTACTCATCTTAAAAGATTCTGAAATTTCTAGAAGGGTGTTTCTTTTTCAAAAATATCAATTTTTGAATTTCAAAAAAAATTTTTTTTTCATTTTTTGCAACTTTCAAATAAGGTAAAGTTATGTAGACACATAGTATTGTAATATTGAGAATTAAAAATTGAATGCGTCACGAGGCAATATTAAATAATAAATTAATTTCAAATTTTTTTTTATTTTTTGGACATGATCTCAAAGTCATCCTTAACGCATGGAAAATAAAAAAAAAGTTGAAATTAATTTATTAATCAGTATTTCCACGTGATGTATTCAATTTTTAATCCTCAAAATTACAATACTATGTATCTACATAACTTTACCTTATTTAAAAGTTGCAAAAAAAGAAAAAAAAATTTTTTTTGAAATTCAAAAATTGATATTTTAAAAAAAAGCACCCTTCTAAAAATTTCAGAATCTTTTAAGATGAGTACAATGTATTATACAAAAAAAATTGAGCTGAAACTTTAACTTCGATCGTCATTTTTAACGATTTTTAAAAATTCAAAATTTGACATTTTTGACAATTTTCTTCAATAACCCTAAGTGTCCCCTTTTAAACAAACAAAAGGCCGTTCCTATATCTACAATAGCGTTCGAGATATTACAGAAACAAAATTGAAAAACTGAAAAAATTGCGAAATTTTGAATTTGCATATCTTTTAAAAAAAATTTTTTTATTGTTTTTCCTTTGGCAGAACTTCGTTTTATGATAAACGAAAACTTCTGACCAAAATTTGTCCAAATCAAAAGAGATCAATTCCAACTATTTGTCAATTTGACATGGAATGACCCAATTGCCAACTATTTCTTTAAATTTCGAAATTTAGTCATTTTTAAATGGCTGTAACTAGTCTTTTTGTCACGATAATCATACTTTGTCTTAGAGTTTTGTAAAGCTTAAAAACTAGACTTTAAGAATATAAAATCGTTTTTTGTAAAAAATTGTGTAAATTATGTGTAAATTCAATTTAAAACAAAAAAAAATTTTTCCCATGTTAATTAAATGGGAAACTAAAATAAAAATAGCGACCCTTTAGAGTTGTGCTATAGGGCTCATGTTTGGTGAGGATTTTTTTTATATCAAATAGAAACATTTGAGAGGGTGAGAGTTACAAAAAAAATTAAAAAGTTTTTTTGAAGCACCCTAATATATATATATATATATATATATATATATATATATATATATATATATATATATATATATATATATATATATATATATATATTGTGACATGAGAAAATTTTCTAAAATTTGAAATTCCGAGTTTTAAAATTATTAGGTTGGCTAAGCTGAGGAAAAGCAGAGATTCGACGCGCCTGTGTCGCCCCAAGCAGCCTCCCGATCAGAATGACAAGCTCGAGGTAAAATTAGTAAAAGAAAACGCGCCGAATTTAAATTAAAAATTCAAATAAAAAGAATACCGGAATGAGTGTGAACTATTGTTGAATGCATGAGTGAGTGAGACTAGACTATAGCGATCAGACGACCCGCGAATTTCTACGAGCCATCGACGATCAACGTGACATCTGGCCGCGAGGATAGAACGACGAGAAAATTTGAACGGACCAATGACGACGGAGAGCGACCAACAACAAGTATGCAAGGCGCCACCTGAACACGAGGCTGATCACTAATCGAAGTATCGACCAATCATCGATCGCAACGGAATACTGGACGCATCCCGGAATACAACGGCCGGCTAGAAGAAGCTGTGAGCTGATTGGATGCGAGTTTTTGGAACGAACCGAAAAAAAAAAAAGAGCATGGGTTGCCGAGGAGGCAGCCATATTAGCAATGAATTCTGATCTGGACGCCGTGACTGTGGCATCGTGCCGTGCTATTTTGATTATTTTTGCTGTTGAGTTTTTTTGTAAATTTGTCGCTGACGTGAGTACGATTGTGTACATTATTGTGAAATATTTCGCTGAATTGTTTTGGACACTACGACCCCGGATACGCCATCGCCGAGATATCGACGCTCTTCCGTCAGTTTTGCCGCCAACTTCGTCTACTTGGTCAGCATCGCCCGAGACGTCTACGGTAGCTGCAGGGTAAGTCTGGTCGCTGTCTTTATTAGCTCCAGGGTGTCATCACCGCAAATTTCGTCGTGTTAAAATAATTTGTTTATAATTCGAGTTGCACGGAATTAAAGAAATTCCGTGCGGTATTTTTGAAGCTTAGTGACGACACTCTGCGGCACGGTACCGTTGAGTCACGTGTTTGTGTGTGTGGAATTTTTGGTCGGGATTATAAGTACTGTTTACCTACCTCGAGCTTCAAATACCCGACAAAGCGGCTTAGTAAAGTGCTTTGTAAAATAAGTTGACGAATTCGAATACTTCGCATAATTTGTTTTTTTTTATGTCATTGTTGCACCATTTGATGATTTGAATTATTTTGGATAATTTTGAGATCTTTATTAGGTTTTTGCGATTGAAATTATTGGTTGAATTTTGCGATTGAAATTATTATATTTTTTTTTAATAAAAAAAAAAAGAGAAGACTTCGTAGATAAATTTTGCTGTTGCGATTTTTGATAAAGATTTGCGATTGAGATTTTGTTATTAAATTTGGCAATTGAAATTTTTGATAAAATTTTGCGATTGAAATTTTTAATAAAATTTTGCGATTGGAATAATTATTTCCTTTTAAAAATTTTTTGAATAAATTTGGCGAGTTGAATTAATTATTTGTTTTGAAATTTTGAATAAATGTTGCGAATTGAATTAATTATTTGTTTTGACAATTTGAATAAATTTTGCGAATTGAATTAATTATTTGTTTTGACAATTTGAATAAATTTTGCGAGATGAAGTAATTATTTGTTTTGAAATTTTGAATAAATTTTGCGAATTGAATTAATTATTTGTTTTGAAATTTTGAATAAATTTTGCGAGTTGAATTATTTGTTCGTTTCGAAATTTGTTGAAGCATTTTGGCGAACCGACATTTTATTTATTTTGTTTGAAAGAAAGGGCTTTGTAATTTTTATTTTTGGTTACTCGAATTTCTTTCTAGAATTTGGTTTATTTTGAAATGTCGAATCATTGCGTTAGCACTAGTCTTGCGTTAGAATTATTTTTGCGTTAAATAATTTTTGTTATTAATGCGACATTGCCGACAGTATATATTTGTTGTTGAATAAACCGTTGTTGGATTAGAATTGCACGCCTCAATTATTTTTTTTAATTGTTGTTGCTCTGATTAACCGATCCTATCGTCCCATTTCGATTTCTTTGTTCGTCGATTGCCGTGATTCGATTTTTGAATCTCTTCAACACCGACCCGCCGCCCACGAAGATCCACCGCCAGATCGACCCGTGGAACATTGAGTTCCTGGCGCCCAACCAAATATACGAACCAGGTAAGCCAATTTTTTTTTGGGTGACCTGATCCGGCCCTGTCGACGCCAGTGCCGGAAAAGGCATCACAATATATATATATATATATATATATATATATATATATATATATATATATATATATACATACTAGCTGACCCGGCCACGCGTTGCTGTGGCTAAAGTTTTTGTTATATTACATTATAGTAAACAATCTAAGAGGAACAATAAGAGAACATCAGTCACGGAGTCCACTATGCTTTTTCACACAGATGGTATTTGTAAAAAAATATGGTGATCTCCTTATTTGACTTTCTACTACTATAACCCTTTAGTACAATGAAATTATTTACGAACAAAGACGAAAATGTTGATGTTGGTATACAAATTCACTGGATTAAGATTTGAAGGGGAAGTACGTTGAACACAATTAATTAAAATGTTCTTACACTTGATATTAAGCAGAAATCAATAGGTACAAAATAAAAATTTATCAGATTTATTATTTCCATTTAATTTTATAACAAATATAAGTATATTACAGTATAATACAGTAAATAACATGTGACGCTTAAACTCATGAATGAGGTAGGCAAGGCAGACAGTCTTAAACTTTTAAACATTAATATCTATTTTTTTGAATTATAAATACTTTCAATTTCAATTTAATTTAACACCAATCAGTGCACAATGTTTTTGGTTAACCTGTCTTTAGCTAACACAAATAGATTCGACGGTTTCCCAACACGTGAACACGCAACATATAGCTGCCCATGAGAAAAACATGGATTTTCCAAATCTAAACCACAAATGGACATTGTTTGACCTTGAGATTTATTTATAGACATGGCGAAAGCTAAACGAATTGGAAACTGTAGCCTTTTGAAGGGTATGGTAGAATCTGATGGTATCATCGGAATACGTGGCAGCAGGACCACTTTTCCTTTAAACTTCCCAACCAAAATGGTTGCTTCAAGAATTTTTCCGGTGATCTTTTTGATGACCAAACGCGTACCGTTACATAATTGAGGTGGATTCAAATTACGGAGGAGAATAATAGGGGAACCAATCTTTAATCGAAGATTATGTGGTGGCATTCCAGGGATATCTAATGAATTTAAAAATTCAATCGGAAAATTTACACTTTCATTTTAATATCCGTGATCGTGTCATTCGTATGCGGCTTTGGGAAGTTTTTTTTACATTTTCCATTTTCCATGCACGGTGACGTCATGTTGAAAGCACCGCATGGCCCATGGATCATGTGTTTGGTGACAATATCAAATAATTCTTGATCAATTAATGGGTCTGGAATTTCGGCTGAAATTATTTGATCGATTTCTTCAGGACGGATTCTATCTTTAAGCCAAACCAAAATGTGGGCATGAGGCAAACCTCGCTTTTGCCACTCTATCGTATACAGCCAACAACGTGTGATACCAAAAATTGAATATTTAACAATAAAATCAATTAAGGATTTCAATTTTTGTTTAAACACACGTGCAATTAAATCATGACGATGAATGGCTTGTTGTCCTGGCAATAGTAAAGTTTGTATCTCTTCCCAATTCGGATTACATGTGATTGTAATAAATAAATCCGGTCGGCCGTAATGACGTACGTAAGTCATCGCATCTTGTATGTATTCCTGCATGTTCCGTGGACTGCCGATGTAGCTTGAAGGTAAAATGAAAGCATTACCGATGTCATTGGGATTTAAATTTCCATCGATGTTTCCAGCAACAGCATCTCGTAAGTGAATATATTCTTCCGATCGTAGTTTTGCCTGGTTGAATCGAAGGAATCGCAAGCGTTCGCTTTCGACCTTAGCATACATATCAACAATGTATTGATGGAACAGCTGACGATATCGAAGGATATAATTGTCTTGATGTTGTCTAACCATTATTCGGTGTGCGTAGTAGTTCATTGAGCTAACTTTATTATTTCTGTAATCACCTAAAAAAATAAAAAATAAAATGCAATACGAAATTAAAATCTATACGTACAGTAAGAAGGTAAATAGATAATTGTCAAAGGGCATAGCCGGATTAATATGGGAATTCTGCCCCCATGGCTTTTTTGACTCATACTTAGGGGGTCGATTTGGTATCGAATGAAAATAATTCACACCAATTTTTAGCTCTTTAACTCAAACGGTATTCGAGAATTTCAAAAAAACCTGTTTTTTCAAAATTATTTTTATTTTTATAGTAAAATTCGGAATTGATTAATGATGATTTTTTTCCTAATTCTTACG
This sequence comes from Cotesia glomerata, assembly GCF_020080835.1. Taxonomy (NCBI): domain Eukaryota; kingdom Metazoa; phylum Arthropoda; class Insecta; order Hymenoptera; family Braconidae; genus Cotesia; species Cotesia glomerata. The sequence goes on from NC_058164.1 coordinate 17,321,137, forward strand.
AGTCTAAAACATGAAAAAATCATATGATCATGATTCTCAAATAGAAAACCGATTTTTAACAGAGAAAAGAAAATTATTTTTTTTTTTTTCAGCCTTTTTGAAATATGTCACTCACCAAAATTCGTCAGAAAATGTCTTTTATACTCCTCTATACTCAGGAAATTTTTTGAATTATTTGAAATGGTTGTACAACTCAAAAATAATTAAAAACTCATTTTTTTCAAAATCTTGCGTTTTAACAAACTTACATTTTTTTTAGTACACATAAATACGTAGAAAATTTTATTTTTGTTTAAAATTCACAATTACATTACTTCTCAATCTTTATACTAGACAACGATAACGTTAAAACTATGTTTTTCAAAATTTTGGCCAAGTTGGCACATTATAACGCCATCTATCGGGATTTTCTGTATCCATTTATTATTTCTTCTAAGGTTCCGCTTGTTTAGATAACCTAAAAACAAAGAAGCTTCTATGGTTGATGTCATTGTCTGAATAGCAGTTAACGCATTAATTAATTCAGTACTTATATTGACAATATTTTTTCGTTCCACCATAAAATTATACTGGAGTATCATTTTTGTTATATTATCTTGTCTCATCTTTATGAGATACTATTTTTTGTCGTTAAATAGTGTCACAGTCGATTACAAAGACTCAAGTAAGTGAAGTTTTATATTTAATCAGTTTATATATGTCCAAATTCCTAATATATAATTTTAATATTGATGTTAGAATGGATTTTGATAAAAAATGTATCAATTGTAACATATATTTGCGTAAAGCAGTTGGTTATAAAAAAGTTGTTATGACAATTGATGAAGCTAATATTGCGACAGAAAAAATTGGAAAGAGAGTTCTTGTTAATGATGCCTTTTGTAGTAAGTGTCGAGTTATTTTAACAAGACCACCTATACTTAAGAACACTCAGGATTCATCTGCAGATCAAGTTAGTATCAAAAGTCAGCCAATTTTTTCTCAGTCTTCATCCACTACTGTTTCATCCGTATCATCATCTGAAGATCCTTCATATGTTATTGAAGAAAAAATGGAAGAAGAGTTAGAATTTGTGGAGTTGGGTTTTCCCCGAATCATATCGACACATAAATACTGTTGCCTTTGTGGATTATCAGAAAATATTACAATTGTTCCATTTGAAGCACGCAAACAAGTATTTTCGAAAAGACGACTCTTTATTCCTGAAGGAAATCGGTGTTGTAAAGATCACATTATAAAAAAGCGGTTTTATGATGAAGAAATTAACAATTTTCGGATTTATTCGAATACCAGTGTATTTGAAGTTCGTGATTTGGAAAAATTACTTGGGCAGCTGGCTATTGGCACTGATTCGTCTATAATTGATAAAATTGGAGATCACTCGTTTCCAGAAAAACAGTTGGAGGTATTTACGAGCCTTACCTGGGAAAAATTGATAAAACTTCGTGAAATGTTAACGTCGATGAGAAAATCAGTGAATCGTAATGTCATTCAAGCTCTCGTTATTTTTTTATTCAAATTACGAACAGGAAATTCAAATGCAGTGATATCTTCCATTTTTGGTTTAGCTCGGGAACAAATGGTATCCGACTACTGTGATGAAGTAATATCTTCATTTGAAAAAGATGTTTTACCTCAGTATTTCGGAATCGATGCTATTAGTAGGGAGACATTACTCGCCAATACCTCTAATACTGCTAAAGTGCTGTATCAAGTGAAAGATCACCAGTTGATATTCATTTGCGATGGAACATATATTCGTCATCAAAAAAGTGCAAATAACGAATACCAGAGGAAATCATATTCTGGTCAAAAGAAAGTTCCTCTGTGCAAACCATTCACGATATGTACTACAAATGGTTTCGTTATAGATATGCTCGGGCCATATACAGCTAATATGAACGATGCTGAGATTATGAGAATCATCTTAAGTGATCCCAATGGTCTGATCAAGTTGCTGAAAAAAGGTGACATTATTGTAGTTGATCGTGGCTTCCGGGATGTGATAGTATATTTAGAAGAATTGGGGTTTGAAGTGCTAATGCCTGCTCTCAAAGGAAAACGCAATCAACTGACCACAGATGAATCAAATGAATCCCGTTTTGTTACCAAAATCCGTTGGGTTGTTGAAGCAGTACATGGAGATATTAAGCAGAAGTTTAGGATTTTAGATCATAAACTAGACAATAAATTGCTTCCAAAAACTGGTGTTTTTTGTCGAATCGCTTGTTTTCTGCACAATGAATTTGGTAAGAGACTTGATTCTGATCTCGATCTTTCTGAAAAAATTATTGCCGCCATGAACTCAAAAAAGTATCAAGATAATACCTTAGCCTCAGAAGTAGAGACTAATCGTTGGGCAAGAAGAAAAGTTCCTTTTGCAACAATAACTTCAGATATGTTAACTGATTTTCCTGAATTAACGGAACAAGAACTCAAAATTCTATTCACGGGATCATATCAAATGTCTCAAGCTGTATCGTATTTAGCTGAAATGATGGATGAAAACGGAACGATAATACTTTATTATTTAAAAATTACACCTAATATTATAAAATTCAAAGTCAGATCTCGACATATTAATTCGAAGACATATCATTGTTTTGTTGAATATCAATCAGATAAGAACGATATCTCTGGAATAACTCGATATTGTTGTGATTGTGCAAATGGTAGACGTACTGTTGGATGTTGCTCACACATTGCTGCTATTATATACTATTTATCTCACGCCCGATACTTAGCGAAAATCGTAAAACCAGCTGAGATACTTAGTCGTCTGTTTATTGATGAAAAAATCAGTGTCGTCGTGAATGAAGACAGTGATGAAGACTAGCCTAATTGTTATTTTGATTAAAATTTTTATTTTTTCTGTATCAAAATTCAAAATATTTCCCAATAGTATGAAAAAATATATAAGTATTAACTTTAAGTGTCTTTTGAATCAATAATAACCCTTCTAATCATTTTAACCTACTGAATCTTTCTGTTTATCTTTTGAAAAGATATTTTTTGGTAAAAATAAAATTTTCTACGTATTTATGTGTACTAAAAAAAATGTAAGTTTGTTAAAACGCAAGATTTTGAAAAAAAAATGAGTTTTTAATTTTTTTTGAATTGTTCCACCATTTCTAAAAATTCAAAAAAATTCCTGAGTATAGAGGAGTATAAAAGACATTTTCTGACGAATTTTGGTGAGTGACATATTTCAAAAAGGCTGAAAAAAAAAAAAAAAATAATTTTCTTTTCTCTGTTAAAAATCGGTTTTCTATTTGAGAATCATGATCATATGATTTTTTCATGTTTTGGACTCGTAAGAATTAGGAAAAAAATCATCATTAATCAATTCCGAATTTTACTATAAAAATAAAAATAATTTTGAAAAAACAGGTTTTTTTGAAATTCTCGAATACCGTTTGAGTTAAAGAGCTAAAAATTGGTGTGAATTATTTTCATTCGATACCAAATCGACCCCCTAAGTATGAGTCAAAAAAGCCATGGGGGCAGAATTCCCATATTAATCCGGCTATGCCCTTTACCGGAATTTGGATCATACTGTTTGATATTAAGGTGATATTCATCTTGTCCTTGCCAAAATATCAATGGATATTGTAGTGCGTCATATGAACGGTGTAGATCCGAAATCGTACTGACAGTGTTGTCTCGCCGTGTAATTTTTATAGATCTTTTGTCAACTGGAATACCAACCATGATAACAGCAACCTCATCAACAGTTGGAGCGTTGAATCTACCAGCACGTTCACCTAATGGTACTTTGTCGGCTTTTATGACGATTTGATAATTGTCATTTTGCAGTCGTGGCGAAACTCTTTTGATCAATTGAATTAGTTGATTGTGATCTTCTAAAAAATTTTCCAATAATATCACAATTGCTCTTTCCTCTGCTTGTTCAATAAAATTATACAGGCACCGAGTCGTCACGCGCTCTTCACAATCGCCCATAAAATAAATTTGAAGAAATTTCGGATTGTTATCAGGCATTGGCATCAGTGATCCGATTTTATGGTACACCTGGCCTTGAATTTTGAATGTAGTTTCAAAATTACGTCCATCGGATGCACGATCGCAAATTTTAGTTGCCCCAAATGACGTCATTTGGAAGCAAGAATTAAATTTGCGTATCTTACGCAAAAATAATTTGGAATCATCTGAATTGCCAGTAAGAAGGGATAATAAAGGCTCCGGCGGAGCGGGTAGAGGTGACAGCACAACTTTTCCTGATGCGCAGCACATGCCGGCTGCTTCATTCCGAAATTTCAATGCCTGACAATATTGACATACTTTATCCATTCCACCGATAGCAATTTTTGAATGCGCTGAGTAGTTAATATCTGGTGCATATTCAAAGGCAAGCCGAACGAATGATGCACGTGTTAATGAGCGGCTGATCCGTTGCCTTTGTCGATCTAGTACTCGTACTGTAGCTATGTTTCGTTCTCGTGCCGCTCTTGTTCTCGTAATATTCTGTTGCAGACGTTTGTCACGCTGTTCTTGAGATTCTTGTGCACGACTTTCTGCAGTCCTGATTCTTTGAGCTGCATTTCTTGTTTCGATTTGTTCTGGTAATTGCTGAGCTCTTTCAACACGTTTGCGTCGTGACCCTTTGCTGCTCGCGTTGTTGAGGTTAGATTTTTTCGGTGGCATTTGACTGAAAATAATAATTTAATCGTTTAAATATTAGAAAGAGGAACTGAAAAACATGTTATCATAGCACATTGAAATAATAAGTGCAAAATAATTTTCAATGGAGGTTAAATAAAAATAATATAAAAATTTTTGTACAATTATTGAAAAAGTGTGGGGAGCTTTGTGCCATTTTCTCATTGATATATTAATTAACTTTTATAAAACTATGTGATATTACTTACATGTATAAATTGAAATTATTGTTCCTGTGCTCCTACTGTGGCTATGTCTCGTTCTCCTGCTGCTCTTGTTCTTATGATATTCTCTTGAAGACGTTCGTTACACTGTTCTTGAGATTCTTGTGCATGACCTTCTGCTGTCCTGATTCTTTGAGCTGGATTTCTTGATTCAATTTGTTCTGCCAACTGATGGGCTCTTTTAATACGTTTGCGTCGTGTCTCTCTGGTGCTCGCGTTGTTGAGGTTAGATTTTTTCCGTGGCATTTGACTGAAAATAATAAATTAATCGTTCAAATATGAGAAAAAAAAAATTGAAAATCATTCTAATTAACTTTTATAATTATGTGATAATACTGACATGTACATATTTAAATTATAGAGTTTAAATAATAATTTCAATAAGAATTGAAATACTAATTTAATCGTTTAAATATAAGAAAAAAAATCTGAAAAACTTGTTATCATAGCACATTGAAATAATAAGTGCTAAATATTTTTTAATAGAGGTTAAATAAAAACAATAAAAAAAAATATTTGTACAACTATTGAAAAAGTGTAGGAAATTGTGTATCATTTTTGCATTGACATTTTAATTAAATTTTATAATTATGTGATAATACTTACATACATATATTCAAATTAAATTATAAAGTTTTGATCAATGAAGCACAAATAAGTAAAAAACAGGATTAATTTTACTGTATTATCTTCATTATAATATGAATGCAATTTACACTTCAGTCTAAGTAACACGTGGCCGGCTATGCTAACACCAAAAATTTAAAAAGTGGAAATAATTGAATTATACGATATTTCGTTCACTACAAAATAAATTTAATTAATTTTATAGCGTCAATAACACGTGGTAATTATGCTGTTAAAATGTAGCTTATATGACACGTTCGTAGATTTACCATAGCAGCGCCATCTATTGGTTACTTACTCAACCCAGTCGAAAGGTATCGACATCTGTTAGAATCATTTGGAGTTAACAGATAATTGTGACTGTCAAATAATAACAGACAAATAATTAGCAATAAATTAAAATTGCGACTATAATTTGAGATTTAAACTATCCTATCTCTCAAGTTGGATCGAACTGCACATGGTGTGCAAATTTTATTATAATCGGTTAAGTGGTTTAGGAGTCCATTGAAGACAAACATTGTGACACGAGATTTATATATATTAAGATATATATATATATATATATATATTAAGATATATATATATATATATATATATATTAAGATATATATGTATATATATATATATATATATATATATATATATATATATATATATTATAACCAAATTTTCAAGGGGGGGGTATACGGGAACTTAACTAAACTTAATTCTAAAAATAAAATCTGGATTATACTTCGTTATCTTTCCGATTCCTGGTCTCTAGTCTCGATAAAATAGGGCGCCAGGTAATTTTTAATCACTAGAATTACCAAACTAATGAACACGGAACGTAAAGAATTTTTATTCGCTAGGAATTCTCAAACTAGCTAAAACGTAAACTAAATCGAAAATACAGAAAACTTAACAAAATAAAGACCAAAAATCAGAAAGACAACAGAATACCTCGGGGTCGCTCAGTGTGCTGGTTTGTGGAGAGAGGGGGTGGTTCGGGTAGAGAGGATCCATAATTGTAATAATTTTATACGCAACACTAAAAATTTATCATTAAAACAAAATCGGTATTTATTCAATAAACCGTAAACTTAATTAACAAACTTAATCTCAAATCCATATAAAATTATTAGAACGATATAGCTAACAATATCAACGCTATAGCCAAGCTACAGTACCTTATTCTTATAGAATGAAACAAATAAATAAATAAATCTTAATGACTCGAATAACAATCTCAATTAAATCTATCAACAAAACTCTAAATTCTTTATAATACAAAAGTTTAATATAAACGAGACTATCCGATATCTCAAGACCAAAAACTAAATTATTAACGCTCAAATTACAATAAATAAACTAAAATCATACCTGATATAAACAATGCCGATGCTGAGTAACTTTTTATACTAACTTAAATAAACCTCATAACTATATTCATTTCTGTAACGTAAACTAAAATGCAAGAGACTAAACTCTTAACCTGTAGCTGCAATAATACGCACATCCGATCACTTGAAGTGATCAGAGGCGACTCTCCAACTCGACTGTCCTCTACGAGGTCTAAGACTCAACTCTCCTTAACAAAATCTAAAATCCAACTATCTTTAACAAAATCTAAAACTCAAGTATTCTTAAACGTGACTCACTCCCAACTAAAATTTCTATATTCAATTAATCCCCATAAACATTTTAATCTCTAAATCAAACAATTGAGGCTCGGAGTACAGATATTCCTTTAGTGGATGGAAACTGACTACTGCTAGGATCGAAACCAGAAACGGAACTCAAAACGTAACTTAAACTCAAAATTAAAATATCAAAAACGTAACTTAAACGTTACAAAAACTTAACGAAAAACGTAAACGTAAACGTAACTCAAACTGATCCCATATGCTTTCGTCATGTTCCTCTATATTGGAGCGCTGGCGGCTCAACCAGACCTAGGCATTCCACCCGGAAGTCTCAAAGGGTTAGACCAACGTCTCACATCAAACGAAGACGGGTGACTTATAGTCCCGCTCCTCGGTAACGCTGATTTACCCACATACTCTGCAACCTCCAAACTCAATAACTCAAAACTTACAATTCGAAACTCAAAACTAAAAATTCAAAACCCACAAACTCAAAATAACTCAATAAAACCCATAAATAACTCGACCTCTATATTTTTCAAAAACTTGACTCTAAAACTGACTCTAATTTCAAAAATCTCAAAAGCTCGACTGTAACTGTAACTCTCTAAATTCACACTAAAACTGTAGCTCCTCGTTACTCGGCATCTACACTCGGACTCTACTCACTAAAGACTCGCTAAGAACTCACTGAAGGTTCGCTAAAGACTCACTTTTAATCCTCTCAATTATTTTCTATAAAATTTTGGCCTTGGAATATCGGCTTAAAATCACAAAAAATCCGTTGGCGCTAGTGACGTTCATTTTAAATAGACCCCGGTCGATAAAATAACGTCACAATATATATATAAATATATATATATATATATATATATATATATATATATATATATTGAAACACTAAATTTTTCAATCTTAAAAAATTTAATTATTATTTTTAATTATTAATAATTAAAAAATTTTATTATTATTCATAAAAAGTTTTGGGATCCACTGCTCTTTGAAATATTCCGCTTCCGTATGAATGTCGGTATTTTGTTTAATAGAAAAGGTCTAGACAAAAGTTCTCGCGCGTGCCAGTTAACTTGCTTTAATTACTTACAAATTTGACTGCGAAGATGACCTTTTGTCCTTGATTGACCCTTTTGATTGACGAGATTGGCCGAAATAGTTGTATGGTGTTGTTTCAATAATGATATATAGTAGTATTAACAATGAACTCAATTTTATTGCACAATTATTCACTTTTGTTATAATTTTATGAATAACTTGGTAACGCAACTTAATAGAATATTGATAATAAAAAGAACATACACTTAATAATAGAAATATACGTGGTTTAACAATAATTGTGGTGAATTATCACCTAATATGAACTGATAATATTAATAAAAGTAGTATAAGATATTATAATAATTAATAATAGATTTTATATATGATTTTGGTGAGTAATCACCGAATAGTAGTAATAGTGGTAATAGTGGTAATAGTGGTAAGATTGACTAAGAAATATCTAGCGTGGTGGTTGACACCAGGGGATAGATCGAAGTGTCGATCATCGCTCAAGTTTTGAGGTTCGTAGCTGATTTTTCCCTCCTCGTGTCGTCTTGTGACGTCACGGGGCTACACATTAATTTAGCTAGTGTCGGTAACGAAAATTTCGGGTGGTAGTTCGCCAGGCTGGTAACATCGGGACATTTTGTAGTGTCTCAATATATATATATATATACTAGCTGTTACCCGCCCGCTTCGCTGGGCGCTTTATAGAATTGCATTTTTAGATCTAGACTTGAAATTTAATTAGAGTATTGTTTTGATTTGCACAGATTCCAAATGAGTATTGAAAGTTTAGTTAAAGTCATTGCAAGTCTCATAAGTAAAGTTGAAATATGTCTAGCTTCAATTGCGAAGAATTTTTTTGTTATTTAAAATTTTCTCAGTGACATCAATATTTTATAGAAAATAAATTTAACATGTTTTTTACGAATTCTATTTAAATAAGTAGCCAAATTCATTTTTCACATACCCAGTGTTTGGAAAATCCATTCATTTTAATCAGATACATTCCCGCGATCTCGCAATAAAAACAATTTATAAGTTATGTAATCAGCAAAAATAACATGTATATAAAATTCTTAATCCATTGACCGAATTACTACATTTAATGTTAAGTTTTGAAAACCTAGCAATTACTTTTTTCCCGCTGCTAAAGAGACGTTTGCTGTAAAGAAATTTTTAGTAAATGTTATTAAATCTCAATAGATATGATTGAAGTTGCATGTTTCAAAAAGTTCTAGTTCATAAACAACAACATTTTCAGTAGATTTCATAGATATCTAACTATTTTATTTCATGAAACTAATTAATTTTCAGATAATTATCATAACCAAACATACGATCAGCATATAAACATAAATTTTCGACACTTAGTTCACCAAAAATAATTAGCTTCTTTTTCTTAAACTTTTTATAAATGACGTTAAATCAATCAAATATCAAGGTTATGTAATAAAAACAAAAGAAAATCGTATTAAAAACAAATGAATAAAAAATGAGAGTCTTTTGTTTTTCTTAGCGGGAAAAAATGTATGTAAAAGTAAATCGTAAAAAAATGAGAAATAGTTGATAAAATCCAAAAAATAAGTAGCCCATAACCATCTACGGAAAATTCTGCGTTGAATGGTAGCAGTCCCATCCCGATAGCTTCAGTAGTTTTGACGTCAACTTTAGTCAAAGAAACCCTATTTCGCTCATATATATTACACCCACGCATCCGCCCACGCATATGCCCACGCGTCCGCGCACGCGTTGGTAGATGGAACTAAATTCTCAAAAAAAAAAAAACGTAATATCCTTCATGCCTAAATGAAATAATTAGTGAAATTTTCCACCAACGCATCCGCCCATGCATCTGCCCACGCATCCACCCACGCATCCGCCCACGCGATGGTAGATGGAACTAAATTCTCAAAAAAAAGAAAAAAAGAACCATTCAGAATATTAGTAAATAAAAAAATTGATTATTTTGTTTCATGATTTGTGAATACCGGTTTCATAAAAAAAAAATATATTTCCTCGAAATGAACTTAGTAAACTTTTCGTTGTCTACTTACAGAAAGAAAATGATAATTTTTTTTAATTTATTTTTTTTTTTTAGATCCTTATTTTGCTAGTAAAAAATTGGAAGAAGCAAAAAGTTTTGAGTATGCGAAACAAATAAGTGGTATGTTTAATTTTTATTTCTAATTTCTTATATTTAACATAAAATATTCCCTATATAAAAAATAATTTAAATGCTGCATTATACTGTTAATTTTAATAACTTATTATTTTATAAAATCCTAATTGTTAGATGAAAATCCGGAATCTGTGGAAGCTCTTGATGGAGAAATGGATTTTGATGAGTTCAATGAGGTTAATGCATCAGGTGGTCCAGATAACTGTACAGTTGAAGATTCAGGTTTTCATTAAAAAAAAAAAATTATGTAATTGATTCGCATAAATTATATTGTTCTTCTTTATTAAATTTTGTGACATATAATTATATATAGTGTTCAAATGGCCTCACGAAGCAATACTTATGCTTATAGAAGAGTACAGAACAAATGAAAACAATTTCACAACCGGAAAAATTTCACAAAAAAAACTTTGGAAAAATGTAAGTGATCAACTCAATACCTATGGACATAAAATAACTGGATCGCAATGTCAATCAAAATTTTCGGGATTAAAAAGAACTTACAAAAAAATTAAAGACCACCCCGGGAAAAAATGATCAGATCTGATCAGACATGAACAGGCATGAGTCTTCAGGTCTGATCAGGTATGAAAAATGACCGGGTCTGATCAGACCTGGCCAGGCATGTTCAGGTCTGATCAGATCTGTTCATGTCTGACTCGATCAGGTCCATAAACAAAATCGGTGCCGACGGGGATTCGAACCGTACACCTCGCGCTCTTCAGACTGACACTTTACCTCTTGACCAAATGATTCATCTTAACTTGAGAGTATCTTTCGAGCTACTTCAAGTAATTCAAATTTTATACATGATTTATCCTTATAGTTAACGGAGTTCTATACCTAATTTATTAATTATTAATAATTAATCATATATTACAGTGATTTATTCGGAACGGCTATGTATTTTTCGCTCCATTAACATATGGTTCTACACTGAGAGAGAATTTTATTCAATAGTAATAAAACAGTTTATTTGGACTTGAAAAAAATTTAATTAATATTAATAAAATTATATTTCATATAAATAAAATTATATTAGTATTTAATAAAATTTCATAAGTATTTAATAAAATTTTCTTAAATACTAATATGTGTTTATTAAAATAACCACGAACGACGCTTTCGTTTGCTGTCATTAATACGAATATTAAGTCATTAAAAGAAATAATCTCAAAAAAAAAAATTAATATTCATCAATTAATTATAATATATTCAAATATATTTTCACAGTAAAGTCTTTTAATAAATAGTATTAAGATTTTTAACAAGACATCCTAACCTAACCTATTTGTTTACTTCATGACGAATCACATGTAGAGATTTTAAATAATAAAAATAAATAAATATTCGATTGAATTTATGAAATCATAGTCTTTATTTTTAACAAATGCGTCCCTACATTGTCTGGTTTTCTGCTTCTGTTTTCATTTTATTAAATAATGTCTAACTCTTATCGATTCATTTGTGAAATTTTTAAATTTAAGTGCATAAAAATTAACATCCACTCGGATAACAACAGTTGTAGACTTTGTATTTCAAAATATAGTTCCGACAAAATTCAATTTTACTTAATTATTTATTCAATTAATTACTGATCAATACTTGTTAGTTAGTTGATTAATGAATTTTCTTTATATTACATGTAGATAAATATTCATTACATACTAAGAAACATTTATTAGTATTTAATAAAATTTTTATTAGTATTTAAGGAAATTTAATTAATATTTAATAAATTTTTATTTGGGATTAGCCAAATAAACGTTTTATTAAATAGTAATAAAATTTCATTACTATTAAATAAAATTGTCTCTCAGTGTTGGCTAGATATCAGACATGGACAGGTCTGATCAGGTCTGAGCGTATTTAAGGCTTCAGACATGAACAGACATGAGCAGGCATGAACAGGTCTGATCAGATCTGAGCGTATTTAATGCTTCAGACATGAACAGGCATGAGCAGGCATGAACAGGTCTGATCAGGTCTGAGCGTATTTAATGCTTCAGACATGAACAGGCATGAGCAGGCATGAACAGGTCTGATCAGGTCTGAGCGTATTTAATGCTTCAGACATGAACAGGCATGAACAGGTCTGATCAGGTATAATTTCAGGCCTGATCATACATGAACAGGCCTGCTCAGGTCTAATTTCAGGCCTGATCAGATATGAACAGGTCTGCTCAGGTCTAATTTCAGGCCTGATCAGATATGAACAGGTCTGATCAGTCCTGATCATTTTTTCCCGGGACAATAATAAATCTGGCAATTCTGCAAAAACTTGGCCTTACTTTACGGTAAGTTTTGATATATTTCTTACGAAAAACTAATTTCAAATTTAAAAACTCTCTTTTTTTAGCTAATGGATGACCTACTAGGAGCTAAACCAAATATAACTCCGACAGCAACGTGTTCATCAACTGGGAAGAGAACACGATCGAATTCTACATGTAGCAGTGTAAGCTCTGAAAATGAATTAGATGAAACAGCAACGATAGTTAGTAAGTATACAGCTTGTCATCTTGTATAAAATATGTAATAAATAAAATAAGAATTTTTACGAGGAATAATTATTACATATTTTAAATTGACATATTTTGTTTAGAAAAGTCAAAATATAAGCAGCCTATCGACAAGTTATTGGATGTTTTAGAAGAACGCTCAAGTATCCAAGAAGCTAATAAAGATCGTAGATTCCGCGAATTATTGGCATTTAAGGAACGTAAGATGGAGGAAAATCTGGAATTAAAAAAAAGAGCTGTCGAATTGTTAGCACAAATAGTTAACCGTCAACAACAATTTTAATTTTTAAGACTAAATATTTATTACTAAATGTTAGTTTTATTTCAAACATATATTTTTCGTATAGAGATTATTGTTCAAAACATAAATATAAGTTTTTTTATATCTTTAGATTCATTATTTTTTATTGTTAGCTTACAAATAAAAGTAAATGTTAATATAACTACTTATATTTAATATTGTTAATAACATATAAATATGAATAAATTTTTATCAAGCTATTTTTAAATAAAAAATTAGTTTATTGTTGTATATTTTCTGTATTTTTAAAATTTGAAATGTATACATTTTAATGGTTTTTACCAAAATAATAGAGATATTTATTAAATAACAAATTAATATTTTTCATAATTCAATGAAAGGAGAACGGATTTTTTATATTTACAGTTAAGTGAGTTTTGAAAATAACTCATAAAATAATTACAATTTTTTTCACGAAATCTTTCTTTCGATATCTTACAAACTAACATATATACAATAAATGAAATGTTTGTTATTTCATTCAAACGATTACTTTTTAATTTTTCAAATACTGACTTTTCATTATACTTCAGAAAGTAAATATTAGTAATATTCGAAGTTTTAAATAGTATATTACGTATCTAGGCCAGTAAAGTAAGAAATGTCTCTAACCACATGTAATTGTTGGCCGAGGTTGACAAATATGTGATCTGAGGCTTTCTTATTTACTGGCAAAGGACAGAGTATACTATTTTTCTGTTCGACAGAGCCAGAAAGGGGCAATTTCGTTTAGCGCAGCGCCCGAAAGTTGCCGCTTTCTGGCTGGAGAACAGAAAAAAATTTTTTTTCGAAAGAAAATTAAATAAAATAAGTAAAATTTATAGATTTTTTTAAACATTTCTGATGGGAAGGCGATAACATATTACATTACGTTTCTGAGCACCTTCAGTAGCCGCTTCTCTACTTCGAATATCGTTGAAGTTTTCATTATTATTTTCATTTTCTTCACCAATATCTTCATCAACTGGTAATTCATCTGATTTTAATAAGCATATATTATGTAAAACACAGCAGACAATTATAAAATCGGGTATCAAATCTGTGCGGGTCATATCTAACACTGTCAATAGACTACGAAATCTTTTTTTCAGTAATCCAAATGCACGTTCAATAGCAATACGTGCAGATGAGTGACAAAAATTATAGTTTTTTTGACGAATTGATAAGTGACCGTTATCTCGATAAGGAGTTAATAAGTTTTTATGAATAGGGTAAGCTGCATCACCAACTAAATGACAGTCATTTGGAAATTTCAGTGGATCATTAAGATAATCATTTATTTCTGAAAGACGAAATACTCTAGCATCATGTACTGATCCAACGTTTCCAGCATAACAATGAAGAAATCTTGCTTGACTATCACATACAGCCTATAAAGAAAATTTATTTTTTTTTATGCAAAGCCAGAAATTATTATTCATTATTATATTATTTACCTGTAACTGAATTGAATGGTGACCTTTTCTGTTAACATAGGATTCCGAGTGTTGACGAGGTTTGGTAATATTTATATGTGTTCCGTCAATTGCGCCAGTAACATTTGGAAACCCACTTGTAACTTCAAATCCATGCGAAATATTATCAACTTTTTCAGGATCTGGCCAAACTATAAAGTTAGGTGCAATTGCAACTAATGAATTTACAACTCTACGCACACTCAAGAGTGCTACTGCAAAGCTGACATTAAATTTTTGACAAATCGATCTAAAAATACAAAATTAATAAAGTTTCTCCATTTTTATTTATCTACATACAGCATTTATAAAATGAAGAATTTTTTTAACATACCGATATGAATCAGGAGTGGCCATTTTCCACAGTGCAATAAGTAATTGTTTCTCTGGCGATAACATTTTACATCCTGCTGATTTTCTTATTAATGAAGGTTTTATTGTATCCATAAGAAAAGAAAACGTTGATCGGCACATTCTAAAATATAAAGTTTAATTAGATACATTAATAATAACTAATAGTAATTTCAATCTGACAAGAAAAATCCATCGCATTAAAGTATAAACTTGATTACTAATTTTTTGTCTGTGCATTATTAAAATATAATATTTTACGATAATTACCTGAAGTGCGATTGAAATTCTTTTTCGGTGTAAGCTTGCACTATGTCTTCAACATAATTTTGGAGCTTTGGTAAACTTTCTCTTCTATGATAATAATCCAAGTATGTCCCGGAATATTCCCATAGTGTTTCATCATCACTTTTTTCAAATTCTTCCAAATCTTCATCATCACTATAATCACTATCATTATTAACGATTTCGAATAAACATTCTACTGCTTGAAAAATAGCTAAATTATTTACACCCGCCATATTGATGCCAATTGACTATTGTTGATGGCCAACTGACTATTGTCAATGCTCAATACAGCTTATGATGATCAAAACGAACGGTATTTAGATGAGTAACGTAAGCGTTCGTGAGTCAAGACGAACACCAA
Organism: Cotesia glomerata; assembly: GCF_020080835.1. Classification (NCBI taxonomy): domain Eukaryota; kingdom Metazoa; phylum Arthropoda; class Insecta; order Hymenoptera; family Braconidae; genus Cotesia; species Cotesia glomerata. The sequence goes on from NC_058164.1 coordinate 17,336,811, forward strand.
TAAAATGCGCTTATAAGCGTGAGCGCTGCGAGCGTCTAAGCACCCAAAACGAATACACCCTTAGTAACGTTAGGAAATTATTTCCTATGCTCTTCAACAACTTGCAATAAATATTGCCTTTGTTCTTCACTCCTGGTCAAACAATTGTTGTACTCCTGAATTAATGCTACGCCTCGTTTAGCGAGATCAATAATCACTTGTAAGTCAGACAGCACTGATTTACAGTGTAAATAATTTTGATCAGATGCCCAGAGATCTGGATCCTTGTCCATGAATTGATGCGGTAATTCAAACTGTTGAAATAAAAGCAATGATTGCTTGCTAGCAAAATCACAGAGATTTTTCGATAATAACAAGCTTATATCTTTGGCAATAAACTTTTTCGAGTTTGCAGCATTACTGTTTCGCACTTTCATTGCAGCTACGGTTTGCCTTTTAATTTGTAAGGGTACACTGTCATCAAATAACGCTAAACCGACTAACTCTTCAGATAAGTCCATAAATGTCTTAATAATGTCGAGCTTGCTGCGTCAGCAATTTTTGTATGAACAGAACGGTATTGATATAAATTTTTAACCATATTCAAATCTTGATTAGGTGACTTTATCGCAGAAGTAATTAAAACCATGAAATGACATAAAATTCGACGAGGAATAAGCAGACATATCTTAGTCCATTTACCTCAGTGGAATTCATTTGAAACTGTTTTCGAAACATAAACAGTTTCAAAGCGTACAGAGCTTTTGACATCCATCTGGCATGGTGGTTGGGTCCTGGAGCTTTAAAGCTTATTCCATTTTTTTGGATAACCGCCTAAAAATATCAACACCAATTCTAAAAACTCTTTATAATCGTCTCGGTCATGCTTTTCCTGAAATATAACATTTGTAATTGAATTTTGAGGATCTGAATCAAGATTTGTGACTAATCAATAAATTAACCGCAATTATCTACTAAGTCAGAAAATTAGGAGAGTAAACTAATTTCCAATTTTTTATAGTGAGTTCTGAAAGGATGTAACTTTATTAAAAGCTGCTATTTTGAGATGAAATAAAGCATTTTAACTCTTAAATTTTCTACTAATAAAAATGAGACACAGAATTTTTAACTTCCCGCTAAGAAAATCGAAGATTTTAAAAAATCGGGAAGTTATTGTTTTCACCCCGTTTTGCAAAAATCGAGTTTTCATCAGATCTCGACGTTTGAAGGTCACAGGAAGCTTCCCTGACTATCCCCGCGAGGTTGTCACGGTGTTTGTATGTAGGTCATTCCACCAAATAAGAACATTTTTACGGGGTGACCCTCGCGGATTATGTTTAAAATTTATGGAGGTGTTCTCTATAATAAGAAATAAATTCCCTACAAGTTTCAGCCCTTAATATGCAGCGGTTCTGGAGTTATGATTTTTTGAAATTTTGAAAAAAAATTTTTCTTAACTTTTTTATTAATTTTTCTGATGAGGAAAACTTTTTTATTAAAATCCACTAAAAATCTTATCTTGTGGGAAAAATTCTCAGCTTTTGAATGAAAATATCCATTTTATCATAAACACATCAGAAGACCCTTTGAAATCCAATTAAAGTGGAAAAATTGATTTTTCTCGGTGTACGGTGCAAGGTACATCCAATTTGATTTTTTTTTTCTGAAAGATCAGAGTTTTTTACACAAAATATATGGTTTTTACGATGTGCGTATTTTTTGTTCAATCACAATTAAATTAAACGTTATATCCGCTAAGTGTTATACGATTATTCGGGATAGTAAAATAATTTTCTGTTAAATATTTAAATTTTCAAACTGCTAGGTTTCAAAGGCTATCATTGGAGTAATGACCAAGCTACTATATTTCAAATGGTGGTTTACTAAAACGAAAATGATACTATTAAGCATTTAGGCTTAGTTAGTATCTCAGATTGCCTTAAACATGACACAGTTTTGATTTATTTATTTCAAGAACAATTGATTTCTTTTTTAAGAGAAAAATTTGCTGTTATTGAAAGGATTTTTTACTTCTCAGATGGAGCACCTCAGCAATTTAGAAATAAAAAAACATTTACTAATTTATGTTATCATTATGCTGACTTTAGAATCATCGTTGACTGGTATTTTTTTGCGACTGCCCATGGAAAAGGACCATGCGATGGGCTTGCAAGTCCAGTAAAACGACATGCTGCTAGAGCTTCATTACAAATGGAAAATAAAAAACATATACTGACACCACAAGATTTGCATTCCTGGGCAATCAAGAATTTTACAGACGTTGATTTTACTTTCATAACGAATGATGATTATTTAGACAAAAAAAATGTGTTAGACGTACGATATTCTTTATCAAAAACGGTAAAGGGTACACAGACATTGCACACTTTTACCGATGAATGATGAAATTGGATATGCTCTAATTAAAACTGTATCAACATCTGAAAAAAGTTCAAAAATAAAAGTATATTAATTATAAAGATTTTACGTTTAATTTAATTGTGATTGAACAAAAAATATGCACATCGTGAAAACTATATATTTTGTGTAAAAAACTCTGATCTTTCAGAAAAAAAAAGTCAAATTGGATGTACCTTGCACCGCACACCGAGAAAAATCAATTTTTCCACTTTAATTGGATTTCAAAGGGTCTTCTGATGTGTTTATAATAAAATGGATATTTTCATTCAAAAGCTGAGCATTTTTCCCATAAGATAAGATTTTTAGTGGATTTTAATAAAAAAGTTTTCTTCATCAAAAAAATTAATAAAAAAGTTAAAAAAAATTTTTTTTCAAAATTAAAAAAAATCATAACTCCAGAACCGCTGCGTATTAAGGGCTGAAACTTGTAGGGAATTTATTTCTTATTATAGAGAACACCTCCATGAATTTTAAACATAATTCGCGAGGGTCGCCCCGTAAAAATGCTCTTATTTAGTGGAATGACCCATGTATATATGTGTGTGTGTGTGTGTGTGTGTGTTTTCCTTCTTTCCTCTAATCCCTCATGGAAACCGCCGTCAGGCATTACTTCGTGAAGGGAGGATCTAGCTACTGCTCTTCCTTCTGATGGCTAAGGTGTTAACTACCTTCCTTCTATCTTCTGCTATTTGCTCTTCTTCTTTCGGTGGAACGCAAGTCTTTAAGGACTTCTGTTGCAAACGTGTTGGTAGCGTTCCAGGCAGCTTCTGATGACAACATTGCTTCCACTAGTGAATCTGGTTGCATTCTCTGGTTCAGGATCTTCTCCAGTTCTTCACGCTGTGGATCGAAACGAGGACATACAAAGAAGACGTGCTCCGCGTCTTCAGCAACTCCTGGGCAGGACGGGCACTCCGAAGAGTCATCGTGCTTAAAGCGGTGTAGATACTCTCGAAAATACCCATGTCCCGACAACATCTGCGTAAGATAGTAATTGACCTCACCGTGATTCCGGTTAAGCCAAATGTCGATCCGAGGTATGAGACGGTGCGTCAACCTACCCTTCTCTGCAGCATCCCATTGTAGTTGCCATCGGCCTATGCTCTTCTGCCGTTCTTCAATTCTAAGTTCTTCAGGGCTCAGTGCAGTTGACCTTTTTCGTTGGTAAAGCGCCCGTCTTTCCTCTGCTAGAACTCTAAGAGGTAGGGTTCCAGCAATGACGCAGACTGCTTCTTCTGATATAGTGCGGAAGGCACTAGCTACTCGTAGGGCACTCAGTCGGTATATTGGTCCAGCTTTTCTCCATGATTCTTGGGTTTCCAGTGCATCAGCCCAAATGGATATTCCGTAAGTGAGCACTGATGTGACTACTGATGACAATAGTAGCCTCCTGCTCTGCATTGGGCCTCCGATGTTAGGCATCAGCCGTGCGAGACTAGCCCTCACTACTGACGCTTTGGCACTGACATGTTCCACCTGCTGTTTGAAGTTGAGTCGTGCATCCAGCATCACTCCCAGATAACGGATAAATGGTTGTGATGTGATTTCTTGTTCTCCGACTCTCAACTTGATGGTTTCTACCGTTTTTCTGCTGGTGATGAGCACTGCCTCGGTTTTATGCTTGGCTAGTTGCAAGTTCATCATGTCCATCCACAAATTGACTCGTCTGAATGTAATATCAAATGCCATTTCTATCTTTTCGAGGTGCTTTGCGATAATCACGACAGCTACGTCATCCGCATATGCTACAAGTTTGACTCCCGTAGGCAATGCTATTCTCAGGAGGCCATCATACATGATGTTCCATAGCAGAGGACCTAAGACTGATCCCTGTGGCACTCCTCCGGAGATTTCGTACACTTCCGTACCATTCATCGTGTCATATTTCAGGAGCCTGTTCGTGAAGTAGCTCGCTACTATTCTGCGAAGGTATCCTGGTATGTTTTTTTCTTCTAGAGCCCGCATAACGCAGTCCCAGTTAGCGGAGTTGAAGGCATTCTTGATGTCTAAAGCAGCCACCAAGCAGTATTTCTTCTTTCCACCCTTCCATCTCGTTCCGGCGATTGCATCCTTGGCTATATCAACAACCAATTTGATAGCATCAAGAGTTAACCGTCCTTTTCGGAAACCAAACTGGTTCTCTGCTAGGAGTGGATCGACTAAAGCCTCTATTCTCTGATGAATTATGCGCTCGAATATCTTGCCGGCCGTGTCTAACATGCAGAGTGGTCGGTAGGATGACGGTTCTTCCGGCAGCTTTTTCCCCTTCGGAAGTAACACTAGCCGTTGCTGTTTCCACTTCTGGGGAAAAGTCCCTTCCTTCAGGCATGTATCGTAAACGTCCAGGAATAATGTCGGTGCTGCCCTAAGGATTGATTTCAGGGCAATATTAGGAATTCCGTCCAATCCCGGCGCCTTATTATTCCCTACTCGATTTCCTGCCTCTATCAACTCGTCCAACGTGATAGTTGGGATGTCTTCAGAATTGAGCTGCTCCAACTTGTCGGTGAATACCAGCTGTTGGGGAAACAACGTAGTAACAATCTTCTCTAGGAGTTGTGGACACGTAGGTGATGGCATTGGTTGGCATTTCAAGTGGGTCATAACCACCTTATACGGTCTGCCCCATGGATCTTTCTCGACTTCTGCGACCAGTTCCTTCCAGCAACGTCTTTTGCTTTCTTTGATGGCTCTGTTCAGTTCTCGATGGGCCTTTTTATACTCTGCCAACAGCTCTGCGGAGTTAGATCGTCTGTAGCCACGCTGAGACTTTCTTCTTTTTTTAAGACACTTTGAGCGTAGAATGCTAATGTGATCGTTCCACCAGTGCACTGAAGGTCTTGAATTTATGTGACGTTTCCGAGACATACTAGCGTCGCAAGCCTGGGTGACTCTTCTCATTAGGTCCTTGGTCTTCTCTTCAGCAGTTTCTACGATGATCGGATTGCAGTCTAAGGCTACTACTAAAGCAGTGGGGTCGAGAGACTTAACTTTCTACCCAACCGCGCTAGCGCTCCTGTTGTCTCTTGTTAGTTTCTGGCCAGTTGATATTTCCCATAGTATCGCACTATGGTCGCTGGCTGTATAGATGTTCAATACTTTCCAAGAAAAACCTCTTCGAGCTAAGCAACTGCTGACAAATGTAAGGTCGACAGTTGAGTTTGCCTCTCCCTTAGTATACGTTGGCGTGTCACCGGTATTAAGAAGGATCACGTCCAGAGTGGCCATTGCCTCGAGAAGTGCTTTTCCACGTGTATTAGTGAACTTGCTGCCCCAGTCTGTTGCCCAGAAATTGAAGTCACCAGATATTGCCACGGGAAAGTGTTTTCTTGCTTCCTCAGTTAGCCGATCAAGGAAGTCTTCAAAATTCTCATTAGAGAGACTAGGTGGTGCATAGCAACTGTAGAAGCGGAGGCCATCTACTCATGCTGCTACGAAGCCAGCTTCTTTATTGTTGACTGTTCTCTGAAAAGGACATTTACCGCAGGACCAGATGACGGCTTTGTTAGTGCTGACGGATTCCCAGGGTTGGTTACTCAGATATCTATAAGGCTCACTTATAAGTGCTACATCTGCCTCTAATTCGCGCACAGTTTGCATGAGCAGGTCATGCGCAGCCTCACAATGATTGAGGTTGAGCTGCACTATCTTCATGTTCTTGGCTTCGTTATCTTCTGGAGCGCTTCTTGGAAGATGGGGCATCTGTTCGTGCCTGCATGGTGAGCCGCCTTTTCTACGCCGTGCCGTTCAAAGCACAGTGCACATTTAGCTGGATTTTTACAATCAGCAATTTTGTGTCCTTCTTTTCCGCACCTTATGCAGAGCTTAGACCGGTCGACTTTGCTTTTGCACTGCGATCCGAAGTGCCCAAAATGCCAGCATTTGAAGCATTGTATGGGTCTCTTCGTTGCTCTCATTCGGCAATTAGACCAGTCTATCCTTATTTTGCAGTTTTCCTCCAGTAACTTTTGTGCTGCAGCTGCTGGTAGTGACACTGTAGCTGTCTGTGTACCCCTAAAGGCTTTACGGATCTTGATTGCCTCTAGTGGGATTTCACAACTTTCTCCAGCTTCCCTCTTTAGAGCGTGTGTGTGTGTGTGTGTGTGTGTGTGTGTGTGTGTGTGTGTGTGTGTGTGTGTGTGTGTGTGTGTGTAAAGGTATGTGAACCGCTTATAACTTTTGAACGGCTTGACCGATTTCATCGAGGTTGGTGCCATTCGAAAAGGCTTGACCAAACTTAGATTTTGAAATCTATTTGGACCGATTCAGATCAATAGATTTTGAGAAATCTTCAAAAAACTGAAAAAAAATTTTTTTCAAATGTGGTTTTTTTGGAATAACTTTTAAACGGCTTGATGGTTCAATTCAAAAACTAATCAGCTCTTAACCTCAAAAAACCACGTCGATCGTCATCAGTCCGGTCAAAATCGGTTAATTCGTTCGAGAGATATCGTGAACGAAAGAAAACCGAAAAAAGTGTTTTTTTGGAATAACTCCGAAATTCCTAGCGCAATCAATTCAAAATTTAAAATTCTTTGTGAAGCTTAAAAAACTGCGTTGAATGCTGCCAACCGCGTGAAAATCGGTTTATTCATTCAAAAGTTATTGCGGTTTAAAAATTCAAAAAATAGTATCTTATCAAATCTCTATCAGACTTTTGAGCTCGAAGAGCTCAAAAGCATAGGAAAGCAATCTCTTTGAGTTCGGAGAGCTCAAAATAACCCATAAATTGTATTTTTAAGCTCGAAGAGCTCAAAAACGTCATTGGTGCAATTTTAAGCGCCTAAGTATGGAATCATGACCAGTTTCAAGTTTTGTTTTGTCTATGATTTTCCAATTATTTTGAAATCGTACAAAAACTGCTACATTAGGAGAACTTACTTCTGGCCAAACAACTTCGACAACGCTTCTTAAAATCAATTCATACACATGATGTCAACATGCCAAATATAATAATGGCTTTTTTAACATTTTTTCTGATTGGCCGCATGTTCCTTTATCAACTCCTTAAATAAAAATGATTAAAAATATCAATATTACCAATAATCAGCCGGAAGTATAAACTATAATATCGAAAAATATATTCTTGAACCAGTATTAAAAGTAAGTTGCAGCAATGAATATAAATGTCAAGATCTGAAATATTTTCTGCACACAAGGTTAGTTTCTTTAAAGTTGTAACTTGATGCCAGTAGAAAACGAGGCATTGGAAATATCATGATTCTGGTTTGAAAAATTTTAAATAGGCAAACTAAATGATATATTTAAGAACAACCGTGTCGTCCCGAAGCAACAATATTACAACTTTAAAAAAGCTTTTTTTATATGCGTCATTTTACCAAATAAAATCGATTTAACTCATATTGGAGCTTCCACAAAATCAGACGTGATTTTATTAATATTGGTACTTATTGGTATAAGAATAATGAAGAAATAACAATATTTAAAAAATGAATGAAATTTTAAAAATCATCACTCAATTGTAAGGGCTCTAATTTTTAAAGGATTTCTCTCTCTCTCTCTCTCTCTCTCTCACCGATTATTACTCAAAGCTAAGGAAAAAGCGAAGAATAAAAAATTCAAGTTTGCATGGTCTAGAAGTGGACAAATTTTTGTCAAAAAGGATGAAAACTCAGATAGATTTATAATTAACTGCGAAGCTGATCTTTCCAAACTCGATTGATGTTCAACTGATTTAACTAATTTCTCTGCTAACAATATTTCTTCACCATTAACTGTATTGAGTCTAAATATAAATAGTGTTATTGGTCACATTGCTCAGTTTCTTGATTTGGTTAATAATACAACACCCGACATTATTGTCCTTGTGGAAACCTGGTTAAAACCTTCATTAGATTATGAGTCCTTATCATTGGATGAGTATTTTACAATTCGTAGAGACCGAATCCTAAAGCATATAGATACTGGTCGTTTTATCCAGGGTGGTGGTGTGGCTTGTCTTATACATAAATCTCTAAAAACTAAAGTCCTTCATATTTCAACTTCTGATCATCTAAGTCAACCGGAGTATCTTATTGTTGACGTCACTCTAATTACAGGAGCTCACCTCTTATTATCTTGCATCTACCGAAGACCAAAAGGATTCTTTCTCAATGAATTCTTTGATATTCATTCTAGACTTGCTTCAAATTACAATAACATTATTATAGCTGGTGATTTAAATTGTAATTTGTTAGAAGATAGCTATACTGCAAATCACCTAAAGGATTTCATAGCAGAGTCGTCATTGTACTGTGTACCTTACGGTGCTACTTTTCACAAGAACAATTGTGATTCTTGGTTGGATGTGATTTTATTGGACAGTGAAACTAAGTTATCCTCGTTTACGAAATCCGAGTCTCCATATATTGATGGTCATGATTATTTACTCTGCCAATACAAACTAGATAACTTAAAACCACTACCGAAGAGAATAACCTACAGAAACTTTCAAAACTGTGATCATCTGGCTCTATCAATTTCACTTATGAATTCCTTAAAAATTGATAGTACTGTACTTGAAAATTCAAATCCTGATGAATTGCTGAATATTTTTAAATCTGGGGTTTTGTCTTCTCTGGACTTGTTTGCTCCTATATTTACAAGAAAAGTGACCCGTGTGAATAACCCTTGGTTTACCAAAGAATTGAAAGTGAAGTGTAAGGAACGTGATGAAATTTACAAAAAAGCTAGAAGAAACAGGGATCCAAATTTACTAGATCTTTTCAGACAAAAAGGAAGGAACTGAAATCTGAGTTGAATCATGCCCGTGAAGAATATCTAAAAGCTGCTCTCTCAAATCTACCTCACAATTCAACTGTTTGGAGCAAACTTAAACACCTTGGGCTAATTAGGTCAAATCCTTCATCGCCGCTAAATTTCTTTGACGCTTGTGAATTAAATGAATATTATGCAGATATAGTCAGGAAACATCCACCATGTGACGCAAATTTTACCAATATTTTACCAATAGAATACTCAAAAAAGGTTGATTGTTCATTTAATTGGAATAGGATTGATATCGTAGATGTTACCAAAGCACTGCATCTTACTCTTTCTAAATCAAAAGGGAAGAGCCCTGATGGTCTTGATCTGAGATGGTTGAGAGATCACCTTCCTCAAATCTCACTCTTTCTCACTGTTTTACTAAATCGATCTCTCGACACTGGTATTTTTCCGGATATTTGGAAGACTATCTACATAATACCTCTGAATAAAATTTCGTCACCTAGATCACCATCAGACACTCGGCCCATAGCAAATCTGTCTCATCTAGCCAAAGTATTCGAAAGAATTATTGCAAATCAGATAACATCATATCTAGAAGATAATGAGCTATTTGATCCCTTTCAATCGGGATTCAGGAAGCATCATAGTACTCAATAGGGTGTCCGTTATTTACCAAGTTAGCTATTTCCACTTAGGTATCGTCAAAATTATTTCTGTTTGACCTAAAATCAATTCTAGAAACAAAAAAAAATTTTTACGATGCCGCTTAACTTTGCCTAAATAACGATACTTTTCCCATTTAATTAACATGGGATTTTTGCACTTTTTAGCAACTAATTTTTATTTCACTCATTATACTTTTTAACTTACCAACAATGCTCGATTCTGCTTCTGTTATGATCTCTTTAGATGGAGAAATTTCCATATCGGCCCAAAAAATTCATCACAAAACCTTTTGTAAGGTCAAAATTTATTTTTATCGATTTTTCTCGTTATTTTGCTTAAACTACTTACTAATTAATTTTTATTTTGTATTTCATTTAAAGTTTCTTATTTTTTTCTTCCAAAAAAATAATTTTAATTAATAAATTATCTGAAGTCACACAGTGATTCTATGAAGGAATTAAGTACGGATTACACAGTGATTCTGTGAAGGAATTAAGTACGATAATACGGTTATTACCAACACAAATTTAATAAAACAACTAGATATATTGTCGTATACGGTCGTTAAAGTAAATAAAAACGATAAATTAATTTTTAACTCACTGTCTATTCTCGTTGTTGTGGTTCTTTTAACGACAATATTTCATTTTTGGATAGTAAACGGAACAATCCTTAATTTATGTTATAATATTAAATTTTTAATTGTAAGGTTGAAGTGATTAGTGCAATGAATTGAAAGTGGAAAAATTGATCGGTATCCAACTAAAAAATATCTTTCTAACCGCGAGAGCTCCAATCTATTGAAAATCAAGAACTTTTATCATGAGTTTAGAAAAAAATTTACGAAAACCGATGTTTTTATTGGAAAACCTTACGGATAATATAAATAGTAATAAATTAGCTACTGATGAACAAGCTTTAAGGTTACTATTTTATTATACTAAAAACGTGAAAATAACAGTGTGCGATGGATGTAAAATAACTATTGAAAAAGTTAAAAAGTTTTGGATATTTGCTCGTATTTTTATTTTAGATGACAAACGATGTATTTAAAAATTGTAAAAATTGCACGATGAATACAGAAATCTGCATAAAAATGCAGGTGTGTCCTCAAACCAACAAAAAGAGCAAGAGTTTTCAATTAAATTATAAAGTTTATTTGACATAGCTCACGGCAGAGTTTTTGAAATGGTCAGCAATGATATAAAAACTTTTTAATCGATCAACGATCAGAAAGATAATTCCATCTGAATTTTTCGGACAATCAACGAGGAAATGTAATTGATTTATCTGGTAATATCAATAAAATATTAGTCAATTAATAAATGAAACGTTCATAAAATATTTGAAAATATTTTTTCATGTGACTTAAAATTCAATATATATTGTATTTCAAAGAAACAAGATCATGATCGCCCTACTGAAGTATCAACTTCTGATAATCCACTTGTTGTAAATGATAATCGGTCCATCGAAGTGTTAATTTCTAAAAACATTAAAGCAGCATCTTGTTATATAGAACACCAGTTGAACGATTCTGAATTATCAAGAGAAAATTCAGGTATTAGACTTGAACTCAATCATTACGTTGAATTATCTATTAAGTGCATTTATTTAACAATAAAACATAATTGATTTTCTTTCAGAAAACTATTTGCCATTGCGTTTGACAAGCGCGGGTGGATCAATGTCTAGTGGGGAAGCATTAACTTTTTCTTGATGATGATTATATAAAAGGATAAGAGATTGCTATCAAGATTAAAGTTGTTAATGATGTAGCGGAGAGAGAGAGAGCTGTACAATTGGCTCAAGAATGTATAAATATAGTAGCTAAAGATGAGAATCAAAAACAATATCTTCTCCAGGTGATAAAAAAGTATAAGAATGAATTTTCAAATGCTACTAAGGAATGCCTGACAACAAAAATAAAAGTTCAATAATTAACATATGTATTAAAATAAAATCAATAATGATTTGAATGTTAAAATTTATATTCATAACCTGTATGATTATTGACAGTTTCAAATAAAAGATCTTACACAAAATTCAAAATAAAAATTAATTAGTAAGTAGTTTAAGTAAAATAACCAGAAAAGTCTATAAAAATAAATTTTGGCCTTTTCAAAGGTTATGATATAAATTTTTGGCGCCAATTTAAAAATTTCTCCATCTAAAGGGATCATAATAGAAACAGAATCGAGTATTGTTGGTAAGTTAGGGAGTATAATGAGCGAAATAAAAATTATTTGCTGAAAAGTGCAATAATCCCATGTTAATTAAATGGAAAAAGTATCGTTATTTAGGCAGGATTAAACGGCATCGTAAAAATTTTTTTTTGTTTCTAAAATTTTTTTTAGGTCAAGCAGAAATAATTTTGACGGTACCCAAGTGGAAATAGCCAACTTGGTAAATAACGGACACCCTAGTACTCAAACGGCTTTGCTGAGACTTACTGATGATATTAGGGAGGCTATGGACAAGAGTAAATTAACTATACTAGTTCTGTTTGATTTGAGCAAAGCTTTTGACTATGTTGATCCCAAAGATATTCTTACTGCGTTGTTTGAACTGGGATTCTCAATACATACGATTGTTTGGTTTTTTTCCTACCTGTCAGATCGATCTCAGTCAATATTGAATGATCTTGGAACTCCAATTCAACTACTAAAAACGTCATCTGGTGTTCCTCAGGGATCTGTTTTGGGTCCAATCCTGTTCCTAATAGTGATGAACTCTGTAGCTCAATGGCTGGTATATTGCAAGCATGGATTGTTCGCTGATGATAAATATATATGTCTTCACTTCTTATTCCATCAGTTGCATGATGCTGTCTGGAGGGTAAATGTTGATGCTCAATCGGTTGCTGACTGGGCAAGAGAGCGTGGGTTGGAGATAAACATATCTAAGACCAAAGCTATGATCTTGGGTTCAAACAGCAAATTGAAGCAACTTGAAAATATGGATCTACCGCCGGTAGTAGTGAATGGTGTCATAATACCCTACGTCAACTCTACTAAGTGCTTGGGAATCCATATTAATAGAAACTTATCTTGGAATCATCATGTTATTCAGACAGTTAGTAAAGTGAATTCAGCTCTGCATTGTCTTAAAGTTCGAAAGAACATTTTCTCAACTGATATAAGGAAATTATTAGTTTCAGCAACCATCTTACCACTTGTTGATTATTGTTCCGTCGTCCTGGTTGATTCAACATCTGAAAATGATTTGAAGCTTCAGCGTGCAATAAACTGTTCAATTAGATTTATCTTTAATCTTAGAAGAGATGAACATATAACACCTTATAGGCGAGAAATGGGATGGCTCTCTGTGAAATATCGTAGAATGTACTTTATGAGTTGTTACTTTTTTAAACTACTTCAAGTTGGTAAACCAAAGTACCTGCGAGATTTGTTCATCGAAGAGACTGAAATCAGACGCTCGAATAGGTTAGCTGCCAAAAAACACTCTTTTTATAAATTACCACCTTTTGCTACGACCTTCATGGAGCGTTCATTTCAAGTGATTGTAATACGTTTGTGGGAAGAGCTACCTGAAGAGATTGTCAACTCATCTAGTCTTGAAGTTTTCAAAAATAAAATTTTTGATTATCTATTAAATCTGGATCATTAATGATATTATTGTAAAAACGAAAAATCACTATAACATCCCAAGTATTTAAAGTTATAACTTGTGAAATTGTTTTTTCATCAGTTTTTGTTAATTAAATTAACTTATTTAGTTTATAAATTGTTTATTAGTTGAATTAGTTGAATCAAAGAAGCGTAAAGCTTTACTTTTTTATTTAAATCTTGTTTTAGTTTATGTACTTATATTATATTATTATATTATTTTATATTGTATTTTTTGTAATTTTTATTGTATTTGAAATTGCCATTTGGCCTGTGCCTTGGCATAAATAAATTAATCAATCAATCAATCAATCTCTCTCTACTGAATTAGTTATTTCAGGTATTCCTGAATCAGTGGTGAAAGGCTCAACACCAGAAGACATTACAACTGCGGTTTTAAATAGTCTAGAGTTGCCGAAGTTAGTGAATAGTGTCTTGAGCTCTCGTAAATTTCAAAATAAGAACAGGCAACCGCAGAATCAAGACAAACCTATCACAAGCTCCTACATTGTTTCTCTGATATCGACTCCAGTTCGTGACTTTATCATTGACAAGAAACGTAAAGCGGGAGGTCTTCTGGTGAAAAAAGTTTTTCCCACCTACGTTGATGCGGCGTTCCAAGGATCCATCTACGTGAACGAATTCTTGCTTCCAGAGACTCACCGACTGTTACTGAAAACTAAGGAGAAGGCGAAGAATAAAAAATACAAGTTTGCTTGGTCTAGAAATGGAAAAATTTATATGAAAAAAGATGAAAACTCTGAAAGATTTGTGATTAATTGTGAAGCTGATCTTTCCAGGCTTGATTGATGTCCAACTGATTCGACTAATATCTCTGTAAATAATATTCCATCGTCATTAAATGTATTAAGTTTAAATGTAAATAGTGTTATTGGTCACATTGCTCAGTTCTTTGAATTGATTAAGAATATAAAGCCTGACATTATTATCCTTGTGGAAACCTGGTTAAAACCTACATTGGATTATGATATTTTATCACTGAATGATTATTTTATAATTCGTAGAGACCGAATCCTGAAGCATGTTGATATTGATCGTTATATTCAAGGCGGTGGTGTGGCTTGTCTCATACATAAATCTCTAAAAGCTAAAGTACTACATATCTCAACTTCTGATCATTTAAATCAACCGGAGTTTCTCATTGTCGATGTTACTTTAATGACAGGATCTCACCTTCTACTGTCTTGCATCTACCGAAGACCAAAAGGACTCTTTCTCGATGAATTCTTTGATATTTATTCTAGACTTGCTTCAAATTATAACAATATTATTATAACTGGCGATTTAAATTGTAATTTGTTAGAAGATAGCTATACTGCAAATCATCTAAAGAATTTCATTGCGGAGTCATCATTGTACTGTGTACCTTACGGTGCTACTTTTCACAAAAACAACTGTGATTCTTGGTTGGATGTTATTTTACTAGACAATGAAACTAAGTTATCCTCGTTTATGAAATCTGAGTCTCCATTTATTGACGGCCATGATTACTTACTCTGCCAATACCAGCTGGATAATTTAAGACCATCACCGAAGTTAATCGCCTACAGAAATTTAAAACATTGTGATCATCAAGCTTTATCAACCTCACTTATGAATTCTTTAAAAATCGATCGCTCTATCCTTGAAAGCTCTGATCCAAATGAGTTACTGAATACCTTCAAAGCTGAGATTCTACTTTCTTTGGATTTATATGCACCAATACTTACTAAAAGGGTTACTCGTCTGAATAACCCTTGGTTTACTAAAGAGTTAAAAATCAAGTGTCAGGAGCGTGATAAAATCTACAAAAAAGCTAGAAGAAACAAGGATCCAAATTTACTTACTCTTTTCAGATTGAAAAGAAAAGAATTGAAAACTCAGTTGAATCATGTTCGTGAAGAATATTTAAAAACTGCTCTCTCAAATTTACCTCATAATTCAACTGTCTGGAGCAAACTTAAGCACCTTGGATTAATAAAATCGAATCCTTCATCGCCACTAAATTTCTTCTGATGCTTGTGAACTGAATGAATATTATGCTAATATAGTTAGAAAACATCCGCCATGTGACACAAATTTCATTGATATTTTACCAATAAACCATACAAAGGAAGTTGAATGCTTATTTCATTGGACTAAGATTGACATAGTCGATGTCACCAAAGCTTTGCACCTCACACTATCCAAGTCAAAAGGAAAAAGCCCTGACGGTCTCGATCTGAGATGGTTGAGAGATCATATTCCGCAAATCTCACTCTTTCTCACAGACCTATTTAATAGATCTCTCGACACTGGTATTTTTCCTGATATTTGGAAGATTATCTACATCATACCCTTGAATAAAATAACACCACCAAGATCTCCGTCAGACACTCGGCCGATTGCTAATTTGTCTCATTTAGCTAAAGTCTTTGAAAGAATTATTGCTAATCAGGTGACAACGTATCTGGAAGAAAATGAGCTATTTGATCCTTTTCAATCGGGATTCAGGAAATATCACAGTACACAAACAGCGTTGTTGAGGCTCACTGACGATATTCGACAGGCAATGGACAATAGTAAGCTAACTATTTTAGTATTATTTGACCTGAGCAAGGCTTTCGACTATGTCGATCCCAAGAAAATACTGATTGCGCTATTTGAGCTTGGTTTTTCAATGGAAACAATTATTTGGTTTTTCTCCTACCTATCCGGTCGATCTCAGTCAATTTTAAATGATCTTGGAACTCCTATTCAACTACTCAAATCATCATCTGGTGTTCCTCAGGGATCTGTTTTGGGTCCAATCCTATTTTTAATAGTAATGAATTCTGTTGCTCAACGGCTAATTTATTGCAAGCACGGATTATTCGCCGACGATAAATATATACTCTTGCACTTTTTTTTATATCAGTTGAATGAAGCTGTTTGGCAAGTCAATGTTGATGCACAATCAGTTGCTGACTGGGCAAAAGAGCATGGGTTGGAGATAAACTTGTCTAAAACCAAAGTTATGATTTTGGGTTCAAATAGTAAATTGAAACAACTTGAGGACATAGATCTACCACCTGTAGTTGTAAATGGTGTCATAATACCCTACGTTAACTCTACTAAGTGTTTGGGAATCAATATAAGTAGAAACTTATCTTGGAATTATCACGTTACTCAGACAGTCAGTAAAGTGAATTCAGCTCTGCATTGTCTTAAAGTACGGAAAAACATCTTCTCATTCCCAATCAGAAAATTATTAGTATCAGCAACCATTTTACCGCTAATTGATTATTGTACGGTTGTACTGATAGATTCAATATCCGACAATAACACAAAACTTCAGCGTGTAATGAATTCCTCAATGCGATTTATCTTTAATCTGAAGAAAGATGAGCATATCACACCTTATCGACGAGAACTTGGATGGCTATCTGTAAAGTATCGTCGAATGTACTATATGAGTTGTTATTTTTATAAATTACTTCAAGTTGAGAAACCCAAGTACCTGGGAGAGCTGTTCATAGAAGACACTGATGTCAGACGTTCCAGTAGGTTAGCAGCTAAAAAACATTCCTTTTTCAAATTACCTCATTTTGCTACTACCTATATGGAGCATTCATTTATAGTAACTGTGATTCGTCTGTGGGAAGAACTACCCGATGAAATTGTGAATTCGAGTAGCAGTGAAGTGTTTAAAAATAAAGTTTTTGATTACTTACTGAATTTGGTCAATTAATAAATAAAATTTATTTATCAGAAAACTTTATGTTAATTTGAAAGCGTTAATGTAACTAACTTAGTTTGATGCTTATATTAGTATCTAAGTTGTTAATATTTAGTTGAGAGCGTAAATATGGAGATGTTAGTTGAATCAGTTCTAATTATAGAATCAGTTCTAATTATAGTCTCTTAAGATTATACCTTATGTACTTATTATTATTATTATTGTTATTATTATGTAAGTTGTAAATATTTTTGTATTTAAAATTGCCATTTGGCCTGTGCCTTGGCATGATTAAATAATCAATCAATCAATCAATCTCTCCGTAAGTACATAAACACGTTTAATTTTTCGCTCTGTCTTTGGAATATTTTTCTGCTGTAAATTGCCCCCGGGCATTTTTTGTTTCAGAAATATTGCAAGCAAAAAATTGCAATCTGCAGATTGACATATAAATTTTCCTTATTTGTTCGTTGTGGATTGCAAAATAATTAAATATAAATTGCTCATCATTGAAGAGGTTAAGTTGACAGTGGTTTTAGTGTGCAGTGAGCTATTAGCCAAATTAGCGTCAGTTGATGTCAACTCTCACTTGAGGTTTACCAGGTTCGATAGATATCATCCATTCGATTACTGCTCTGTTGGTAAATTGTTATCAAATTGACTCTCGGCATCAAATTACTATAGTTCAAGAACTTATAAAAGATCTACAGTGTGTTCTGAGCATCAAATTGTTACGGCCTGAGAATTTACAAAGTACCAACAGTGTGTGTATTGAGAAGTAATTTTACTTCCAATCTTCTGGTTATGCCATTGGTGCCTGACACATGTGTTAAATGCAAGAGACCTGTTAAATCATCTGTTATTTGTAACACTTGTCAACAGCATTTTCATCCTGGTTGTGCACGAGATTATGTAAAAAACAGGCCGCTCACTGATTGTTGCAGAAAACAATTTAACTATCTCCTGGGAAATTTAGATGCAAAAACGAGACTTGCTTCGCTAAAATCTACTAGCTCCAACACCTCTTCAGTTTCTAGCTTCAAGTCTGCCAGCTCTTCTCCTCTTGATCATACAATTAAAGCTCGTGGATCTCTTTCACTTGCTCGTTCATCCACAGCTCGTGTTTCGACCTCTTTAAAATCACCCATCACTCCAAATACACCGGTATCACCTGGTTCAGACTCAGTGTTTCATTCATCTATTCCATCACCAGCAATGTTTCAGCTACCTCCCGACTGGTCTGAAAAATCACTTGATGATAAGATGACAGCTATGATGGAACAGTTCCTATCATCGAACATGTCAGTGAATAAGAAACTCGAAGATCTTAGTACGCAAATTACTGATCTCAAAAATTCAC
This sequence comes from Cotesia glomerata, assembly GCF_020080835.1. NCBI lineage: Eukaryota > Metazoa > Arthropoda > Insecta > Hymenoptera > Braconidae > Cotesia > Cotesia glomerata. The sequence continues at coordinate 17,355,292 of NC_058164.1, forward strand.
AAGCTGCTACTGTGGTTGACCTTTCGGAAGTTAAGGTTAGTGTAAAAACAAATGCTGAGTCGATTTCGATGTTGAACTCGGAAGTTGAAAAATTAAAAGAATATTGTAGAACTAATATGAATACAATGCACAATAATCTAGCAGATCTGAGCAAGCTCGTTACTCTTGAGAACAGAGCAACTTCATCTACTTCATCTCTATCAGGAAGTACAACTGAGTTGGTAATCGCAGGTATTCCAAATTCGGTGGCTGATAATTTATCGCCTTCTGAAATTCAGTCTGCTGTTTTGAATGCTCTAGAGTTACCGCATTTGGTCAGTGACGTTCTGAGTGTTCGCAAATTCCAAAATAAAAATAGACTGAGACAAGATAAGGTTAACTATCATTCTTATCTTGTTGATTTGAAGTCTTCTCGAGTGCGTGATTTCATTATAAGTTCGAAACGCAAGTTAAGAAATCTTTTGGCTAAAACTGTGTTTCCGGATTATGTTGATCAAAACTTCAAAGGCGCTATATACGTCAATGAATTTTTACTGCCAGAGATACATAAACTGCTTTTACAAACTAAAGAGGAGGCCAAATCAAAGAAGTTCAAGTATGTTTGGGTGACAAGCGGACAGATTTTTGTGAAGAGAGATGACGGCTCTGAAATTCTTAAAATAAATTGTGTTTCTGATCTTGCTAAACTTGATTAACGTTTGATTTAACTTATCCAAGATAAGTAGAAACTTATCTTGGAACTATCACATTACTCAAACAATCAGTAAAGTGAATTCAGCTCTGCATTGTCTCAAAGTTAGAAAAAACATCTTCTCAACTCCTATCAGAAAATTATTAGTATCTGCAACGATCCTTCCGCTCATTGATTATTGTACTGTTGCATTGATAGATTCATCATCTGACAGCAATTTAAAACTTCAGCGTGCAATGAACTGCTCAATAAAATTTATCTTTGATCTCAAGAAAGATGAGCATATTACACTTTATCCACGAGAGCTGGGATGGCTATCGGTGGAGTATCGACGAATGTATTACATGAGTTGTTACTTTTACAAGCTACTTCAAGTTGGGAAACCCAATTACTTACGAGACCTGTTCACAGAAGACATTGATACCAGACGCTCCAATAGGTTAGCAGCTAAAAAACATACTTCCTTCAAGATACCTCATTTTGCTACCACCTATATGGAACACTCATTCTTGATCTCCGTGATTCGTCTGTGGGAAGAACTACCAGAAGAAATCGTAAACTCAAGTAGCAGTGAAGTCTTCAAAAATAAAGTTTTTGACTATTTGCTAAATTTAGACAGTTGATAAATTGAACAATTGATAGATTAAATTTGTTGATTACAGTACTTTTTATACTAATTAAAGGATTTAAATTGAGACAATAGTTGAATCAGTTTAAAAAAATTTAAAATGTTTAAAAGTTTTTGAAAGAAAGTAAATTTAAAATATTATTTTTGCAATATTATTCTAAAATTTAGGTTAAGAATTATGTACTTACATTTACATCTAGTATTATTAACTTTTAAGATGAAAATATTTTGTATTTAAATTGCCATTTGGCCTGTGCCTTGGCATAAATAAATTTATCAATCAATCAATCTCTCTCTAATAAAAAAAAATACCTTCAAAAAATTTTAAAATAATAGGTAAAGATTGTCAAAATGACATCGTTTGGTGGAATGATCCACATATTTTTTCGGGAACAGGTGAATGTTGTTTACTAATTCATTTACCTGTATTTGTCGCACATGTGTCAAAGCACATAGCTTTAATCCGATCTGAAATATTCCACTCATTTATGGTTTCCTTGATGGCGATTGCTTGGTTTAAACCAGTCCCCCGGTCAAGTTTTGGTACTCCCAATAACTGCTGAGTATTGACACCCGATAAGATTATTTATATTGGAAGTCTTTCGAATTTATCCCGGCCAGTAATATCAGGCAGCAACTTTCCATCCCAGTAGATGACAACGCATTGAGCAACTCGTCGATCAGTTTTCAAATCCTCTCTCTCTCTCTCCGTAAGTACATAAACACGCTTGATTTTTCGCTCTGTCTTTGGAATATTTTTCTGCTGTAAATTGCCCCCGGGCATTTTTTGTTTCAGAAATATTGCAAGCAACAAATTGCAATCTGCAGATTGACATATAAATTTTCCTTATTTGTTCGTTGTGGATTGCAAAATAATTGAATATAAATTGCTCATCATTGAAGAGGTTAAGTTGACAGTGGTTTTAGTGTGCAGTGGGCTGTTAGCCAAATTAGCGTCAGTTGATGTCAACTCTCACTTGAGGTTTACCAGGTTCGATAGATATCATCCATTCGATTACTGCTCTGTTGGTAAATTGTTATCAAATTGACTCTCGGCATCAAATTACTATAGTTCAAGAACTTATAAAAGATCTACAGTGTGTTCTGAGCATCAAATTGTTACGGCCTGAGAATTTACAAAGTACCAACAGTGTGTGTATTGAGAAGTAATTTTACTTCCAATCTTCTGGTTATGCCATTGGTGCCTGACACATGTGTTAAATGCAAGAGACCTGTTAAATCATCTGTTATTTGTAACACTTGTCAACAGCATTTTCATCCTGGTTGTGCACGAGATTATGTAAAAAACAGGCCGCTCACTGATTGTTGCAGAAAACAATTTAACTATCTCCTGGGAAATTTAGATGCAAAAACGAGACTTGCTTCGATAAAATCTACTAGCTCTAACACCTCCTCAGTTTCTAGTTTCAAGTCTGCCAGCTCTTCACCTCTTGATCATACATTTAAAGCTCGTGGATCTACCTCACTTGTTCGCTTATCCACAGCTCGTGCATCAACCTCATTGAAATCACCCGTCACACCAAATACACCGATATCTCCTGGTCCAGACTCAATGTTTCATTCATCTATTCCATCACCAGAAATGTTGCAGCTACCTTCAGACTGGTTTGAAAAGTCACTTGATGATAAGATGACAACTATGATGGAACAGTTCCTATCATCGAACATGTCAGTGAATAAGAAACTTGAAGATCTTAGTACGCAAATTACTGATCTCAAAAATTCACAAGCTGCTACTGTGGCTGACCTTTCGGAAGTTAAGATTAGTGTAAAAACAAATGCTGAGTCAATTTCGGAGTTGAACTCGGAAATTAAAAAATTAAAAGAAGATTATAAATCTAATATGAATACAATGCATAATAATCTAGCAGATCTGAACAAGATAGTCAATCTTGAAAACAGAGAAACTTCGTCTATTTCATCTCTATCAGGAAGTACAACTGAGTTGGTAATTGCAGGTATTCCCAATTCGGTGGCTGATAATTTATCGCCTTCTGAAATTCAGTCTGCTGTTTTAAATGCCCTAGAGTTGCCGCATCTGGTCAGTGACGTTTTGAGCGTTCGCGAATTTCAAAATAAAAATAGACCGAGACAAGATAAGGTTAATCATTATTATCTTGTGGATTTGAAGTCTTCTCGAGTGCGTGATTTCATTATAAGTTCGAAACGCAAGTCAAAAAATCTTTTAGCTAAAATTGTGTTTCCGGACTATGTTGATCAAAACTTCAAAGGTGCTATATACGTCAATGAATTTTTACTGCCTGAGATATATAAACTGCTTTTACAAACTAAAGAAAAGGCTAAATTAAAAAAGTTCAAGTATGTTTGGGTGACAAGCGGACAGATTTTTGTGAAGAGAGATAACGGCTCTGAAATTCTTAAAATAAATTGTGTTTCTGATCTTGCTAAACTTGATTAACGTTTGATTTAACTTATCCAAGATAAGTAGAAACTTATCTTGGAACTATCACATTACTCAAACAATCAGTAAAGTGAATTCAGCTCTGCATTGTCTCAAAGTTAGAAAAAAAATCTTCTCAACTCCTATCAGAAAATTATTAGTATCTGCAACCATCCTTCCGCTCATTGATTATTGTACTGTTGCATTGATAGATTCATCATTTGACAGCAATTTAAAACTTCAGCGTGCAATGAACTGCTCAATAAAATTTATCTTTGATCTCAAGAAAGATGAGCATATTACACTTTATCCACGAGAGCTGGGATGGCTATCGGTGAAGTATCGACGAATGTATTACATGAGTTGTTACTTTTACAAGCTACTTCAAGTTGGGAAACCCAATTACTTATGAGACCTGTTCACAGAAGACATTGATACCAGACGCTCCAATAGGTTAGCAGCTAAAAAACATACTTCCTTCAAGATACCTCATTTTGCTACCACCTATATGGAACACTCATTCTTGATCTCCGTGATTCGTCTGTGGGAAGAACTACCAGAAGAAATCGTAAACTCAAGTAGCAGTGAAGTCTTCAAAAATAAAGTTTTTGACTATTTGCTAAATTTAGACAGTTGATAAATTGAACAATTGATAGATTAAATTTGTTGATTACAGTACTTCTATACTAATTAAAAAATTTAAATTGAGATATTAGTCGAATCAGTTTAGAAACGTTTAAAATGGTTAAAAGTTTTTGCAATATTATTCTAAAATTTAGGTTAAGAACTATGTACTTACATTTAATATTATTATTTTTAAAATGTAAATATTTTGTATTTAAATTGCCATTTGGCCTGTGCCTTGGCATAAATAAATTTATCAATCAATCAATCAATCAATCTCTCTAATAAAAAAAAATACCTTCAAAAAATTTTAAAATAATAGGTAAAGATTGTCAAAATGACATCGTTTGGTGGAATGATCCACATATTTTTTCGGGAACAGGTGAATGTTGTTTACTAATATATTTACCTGTATTTGTCGCACATGTGTCAAAGCACATAGCTTTAATCCGATCTGAAATATTCCACTCATTTATGGTTTCCTTGATGGCGATTGCTTGGTTTAAACCAGTCCCCCGGTCAAGTTTTGGTACTCCCAATAACTGCTGAGTATTGAAACCCGATAAGATTATTTATATTGGAAGTCTTTCGACTTTATCCCGGCCAGTAATATCAGGCAGCAACTTTCCATCCCAGTAGATGACAACGCATTGAGCAACTCGTCGATCAGTTTTCAAATCTTCAGCAATCTTTTTTCTTATCTCGATCCGATTTCGATGGATCGTACGGTGGTTTACAGAAACATCATTTAAACTGATTCCTAAAGCTGATGCAAATGCGCAAAAAAGATGCGTGGCTTGTCACTACTCACATTCGCTCTATCTATTGCCGAAACCACTTCTGGTGTCATAAGTTTTAATTTTTTTAGTTTTGGTTCAACAGGTAGCTCATCGAAAAAATCAGAAGTAGTAGAATGATTTGATTGAATTGATATAGTAGAAGTGGTAGAATGTTGTGAAAGAGGTAACAAAGAGACTATAAATAGAAATTATAGAAAAATAATCATTAAAAAAAAAGAAGAAAAAAATTGAATGTTATTAGCTCATAAAAAAGATCTTTTGAATTGCGAGAACTTCATAAACATTAAGCTCACACTCATTTGAAAATGTTAACAACTTTCTGGTCTACTGTAAATGATGATAGAATATTACTTTTATCTTAAATAGCCAAAAACTCACATATTTGGTTTCTAGTGAAATTGCTCGTATATTTTCAGTAATGTACAGTATTACATAAAACATCAGTATAGTGTGAGCGAATTGCCTATCAAGTAAATGAAGAATATAAAAATAATGACGTTAGTATAGACTATTCACAGTACATTTACTCAGTAAAAAATTTTTTGTCATTGCGTAAAGTATAAAAATTTTTGTGTAGAATATTACACTCTAGTGTGTAGAATTTCACATTCTCATGTGTTGATTTAACACACTAGAATGTTGAATTAACATTAGTTTGTGTAAAAACAGTCAGTAAAACAAATATTTGTGTTAAATTAGACGAAAATTTTTTGACTGTGTAAAAATCATTCACAGAATAATAAATTAAAAAATTAATTGTAAAGTTATTGCTGTGAGAAGAATTCTTTAAAATGGATTATTAAAAATAAAAGCAACGAGTAACCATTCGATTTTACCTGCTTCATCAACTTCATGAGTATTTACATTTGTCCCAGCACTTTCTATCGAAATAAAATTTGAATTGTCTTCTACACAAAAGGTCGATGTATTTTGTACATCTTCAATATTGGCTGAAATCTTTATCAACTGACTACGTTTGCAAATTTCCCGACTAGCAATCAAAACTTTCCTTTGTGCTGAGCTTAATGTTGTCAAAACATTCTGCGGTGCAATATCGAACAGTTTGTCGAGAGAATTGATAAAAGTTTTTTCGGCCAATTGTTGTGCGGGAGATTTTTTGCGAGCTTTATGTACTTGAGTTTTTTGCCAGTTTTTATGTAATTTTTCCAATTGAACGATGTGAATTGTTTCCTGGTAATGTGAACTTATTCCACACTTTGATAACCTTACACAGAACAAATCTAGCACTTTCGCGAATGAATAGTTTATCTGTTCGATGTTTATAGAAAAATAAACATAAAACATCACGATTCGTGGATAATTTCAAATCACTTAAAGTTTTTGACTCGAACCCAACCAAGTTAATGTAATTTTTACTTGTTTTACAAGACATTGTTCATCAATAAACTGGTATAATTGTTGATACGATAATGATTCATTAAAAAATCAACCTCAATTAAGGACCAATTATAATGAAAGACAATAGAGTCCTCTAATTGCCGAGTTAAAGCGGATAATTGATCAATTACGCAAAAAGTCAATAAATACTCAAAGAGCGTTAGTTGAGAATTCTGTAGAAAATTTGAATTTGACTTTAAACCTCAGCCAGTAATGATAACTCTTTTTAACAGAAAGTGAAAAGTTCCATACAAAAGTTAATATTAATATGAACACGTAAATATGGAATATAAAAAATTTTTTTATAATTTTATATGTCGTAAAGATTAGTAAAAATGTAATAAGTTCTACAATATAAAATTGTGAAAGGTTAGATATGGAAGGTTTTATCCTGGAATACTATGTGACTAAAGTAATTTGTTGAACAATTATGTTTTTTTGCAGCAATGGTAATAAATAAATAAATAGATACAAAAAAAAAATAATAACTTAAAATACAATAGAAACGCACAATAAAAATAAAAATACTATCATGAAAATGTTGAGGTATTTAAAAAAAAACATAATTTTTCGGTAATACTCTCTTATGCGAAAAAAGAAATAAAAAGCATCAGAAAGGATTAGATTTTTTATTATATTAAATACTTGTTAATCATTCAATTTTCTTATTTTTAATAATATATCTTGTGGGAGTGGAATGTGTCAAATCATTTTCAATATGTTTACTTAATCAGGGTTGTCTTGAGGATTGGTTAAATAACCTCAATAGACCAAAAATGAAATAAATAACAATAATATTTGTTGACTTATTAAGCAAGTTATAATGTAAAAAATTAATCTAGGCTAAATTTTTAGAGAATTAAATATACTTTAAATTTTTAATTGAAATTTGTCATCTATCGTCAATAATTTAGAAAATATAGTTGAAAAATTATGAAAATATGACTTGAGATTGTAGGAGTATTTTTTACTAATCTTGGTATAAAAACTCATCTAATTAACATCTATATTCCACCGGACCTGCATGCTCATATCTCATATCCGGACCGGATGCACATATCTACTCTGACCTCTTTGAGCAACTCTCGTCTCACTCGGCCATGGATGCTGGAGCATTGGTATTGCTGGGCGATTTCAACTCGCCACACTTTGTTGACTCTCCTGCTGGGGGCTTGGACACGAAGGCTGATCTGTTAATTAACTTCTCTATACTTAATAACATTACGCAATACAACGAAGTTCTTAACACACATGGTAGGATACTTGATCTAGTCTTCTCGTCAATTAATTGTTTGGTCAATGAAGACTATTTATATCAATACAAATATAAATAATGCTGTGAAGCGGGAAAGAATAGGAGTTACGGTAATTATTACGTGAAGCGTTCCACATTCACGTAATAGGATATTGGTAGGAAAGGATTGAGAAAGGAGTGTGGAGAGGATCATCTTAATGTGAGTTTATAGAGTATGCGAGAAAAAATGATTAGATAGCTCGGACTGGGATTCGAACCCAGAACCTTCCGAAGACATGTCGGCTACTCTACCATTTGAGCTATCCGGTCTATACTAAATTTCCTTTCGCTTATTCTATATACATTAAGCCACACCGTCCATCTTACGGCAAGCATTTTTACAAATATAAATAATGCTGTGATATTTTGGTCAATGTGACTATTCCCCATTGGTTAAAATTGATCCATATCATCCTGCACTAAGGATCATAGTTGAAATGAATTTGATAAGACCTAAGCTAACTATTAAAAAACCGCTGGGTAACTATAACTTCTACAAACTTGATAAATCGCGACTTATTGCTGAGCTTGAACTTATAAGCTGGAAGCCGCTGTATGATTTTGAGTCCCCTGATGACATGTGCAACTACCTCTATATTCAACTTGACTTGGCATTTGCCAAATCAATACCTAACACTAAATCAAGTTCTTATAAACCCTCTAAAATTCCACCATGGTTTACCTCAGAAATAATATATGACTGTAAGATTAAAGAATCTCTTCGTCGAAAATATAAGGATAACATGGGTAAGTCATCTTACCTATTAGATCAATACAAACATCATAAGAAAGTTTTTAAAGCCAAAATAAAAGTAGCATACAACAACTATATCAGTATGACTGAAAATAAACTCCTTACGGATCCTAAATCCTTTTGGAGTCATATTAAATCGAAAAAAGGAAATAGTCAATTTCCAAGTAGTTTCCTAATTTCGGGCAAATATACAGATGACTCTCAATTAATTGCTAATACCTTTGCTAAATACTTCTGTAATGTCTTTGAACGACTTGATGACAATGTATTCTCTCATCTCACAGTCTGTAATACTGAGCACTTGGGGGGTATTGAACTACCAACTGATCTAGATATTTTGAAATGTATCAAGAAATTACCGAACAAAATGTCAGCTGGCATTGATGGTATTCCTTGTAAAATAATTAAAGAATGCTCTGATCAATTAATACTACCGTTAAAAATAATTTTCCAAAATTGCTTAAATAAAGGTGTCTTCCCCACCATTTGGAAGACTGCCAAAGTCTGTCCAATACATAAGTCCGACGATAATACTATTATTGAAAATTATAGACCCATCTTAATTATACCTGCATTCGCTAGAATCTTTGAGATGTTAATTTATGATCTATTGCTACTTTACTTTGCCCCAAACATCACTTCATCTCAACATGGCTTTTTAAAGAAAAGATCGGTTGTCACAAACCTGCTACCATACACTCAATATATTGCTGACAATATATCTTGTGGGAAACAGATTGATGTCATCCATACAGACTTCTCAAAAGCTTTTGACAAAGTAGACATTGCAATACTCGTTGATAAAATAGTAAATCTAGGCATACCTGAATTATTAGCTAACCTGATGATATCTTACCTAACGAATAGGGAAAACATTGTACTTTACAATGGTTTCCTATCTCCAGTCTTTTATTCAACATCAGGGGTACCACAAGGATCTAATCTTGGTCCATTACTATTTATTATTTTCATCAACGATGTTGGATCGATATTGTCAGTGCATTTGGACCTATTTGCTGATGACGCAAAATTATATCACTCTATAAATAGTGCATGTGACTGTACCTTCCTGCAGGATAACCTGGTTACATTTGCGGAATGGTGCAGTAACAATAAACTATTCTTAAATCGAACTAAGTGCAAGATAATATCGTTTCACAAGTTAAAAAACCCAATCATATACGACTATACCATAGATGGGACGATCTTAGACAGAGTCTCCACAGTAAATGATCTTGGAATAACATTTGACTCGCAACTTACGTTTACAGATCACTATACTAACATTATAAGATCGTCTATGAGAACCCTGGGATTTATCATACGTACTACTAAAAAATTTAAGAATTATAATGTTATCAAAACCCTGTATGTGGCACTTGTCAGGCCTAAACTCGAATATTCATCAGTAGTATGGTCACCAACTTATAAGAGCCATATTAACAACATTGAGAAAATACAGCGTAAATTCCTCAAATATTTCTCATTCAATAAGTTTGGAATATATCCTGATAGAGGATTTGATTATCTTACCATGTGTGTAGATGCAAACTTACTGAATCTTGAAGAGTACAGAATCTGTGCATCAATATTATTGATGTCCGGACTACTATCTAATGACATTGAATGTCCTAGGTTTCTTGAACAGATTCCAATATTAGTACCGCAAAGATGCTTAAGATCTGATCAGCTTTTTTATCCGCCTCGGCAGAGGAGCAATTTCACCTTCTCTTCACCTATCAATAGACTGATAAACGCCTGCAATTTCATAGTCCAACAGGATAGTGATATTGACCTACTTGGCTATCAATCGCGTTGCAGCGCCAATGCCCTGGCATCCATCATAACAAACTCTAGACAAACTAACTCTAGACAATTTAACTAGCTAAAGCATATGATCATACTCCAGCTCCTAAAAAATCATACATATTATAATGAGTTTATCTAATCTATAGTAATTTAATAATAAATATAGTATTACGAATAGTATTATGTACGTCAGAGTCAAACACCTGTCATCTATAACTTATATTTTGTTAATATTTTTCTTTTTTTTTATTTACTTACTGCAACATGTGTAAAACACTTTACAACATATATTAATGTATCTTTTTGTAACCTCATAACTGGCCATACAGGCTGTCAGGTTTTGTTAATAAAGAAATAAATAAATAAATTATCAGGTTTGTTACTCTGAGCTATTGCGGAGACAACGAATCTTTTTTATACAATTTTGTAGCAAATTTGATGTCCTAAAAAATAAGAACCAAATTTTTTGTATTTTTATCGATGGTTCACTTGAACAAAGCTAAAAATTATAAAAATAGGATCTCTTAAAATTAAAATTAAGAACTCTCCTTTGGACAGGCCTTTTGTTTCGACATCTTCTACGATATTTTGAGCGGAAAGTGATAAAAAAAAATATCCGATTTTTTTGGCACACCCTAATGTACATATTATTGATTTTTTTTTCTTTGTTACCTTCGTTATTATAACTTAAATTAAATATTGAATAGTATTTTTAGACAGATGTTGCTCATCTTCGAACTACTTCTAGACAATTATCCAAATAGTGAACACACTAAAAAAATCTTTTGCAGAACTCCTTTATTGTAATTAATTTAAAAATTTGGTTTACACAAATTATAATAGCGAAAATAAAGGGAATTTTATATCAAATGAAATCTACCTTCCATTTCGGGTGAGGCCGAATGGCATTTCTTTTCTTTGGGCGCAGTTTACTACGATTAAAATAAAATAGAAAAATTAAACAAGAATTATCGATTATGCAAGCTAAAATTGTTTTGATTCTCAATAAGATCTTCTCATAGACGTTTACAATCCTTGTGCTTCATCGATTAGTGGAACATTGACGTGGAGTTTTGGCGATCTGTGATAAATATAACTTTGGGGACTCAAGTAACCAGAGTCATTATCGTTTTGATTATACGTGGTCAGTAGCAGTGGCATTGTCGAGTCACCAGGATTTTTTTTCAAACTTGTACCATCTGTGGAACAAATAAATATAATAAACCATTTAATAATGTTTTGAATTATAAAAGAATTCCATTGAAAAAATCATTTTTAATCAAATGATAAGTGATCAATATGTTATGATATGTTCTATAGTAAATTTACATCGACATTGACCAATCGTGTATTCAAAATCCTGTGGTAGCAGCATGAAAAAATTGCGTTGTAGTAACATGATGTTCATATTGCAGCAACAGGAAAATCCTGTGGCAAGCAATAATAATAATGATTTTGCCATTATATGTAGTGACCACAAAAGAGTTTTCTAGAGAGAGAGTAGAATACTTCAGTAATTCAAAATTTACATTGTTCATTTTGCTTGCCAGTCATCTAGAGCGTCTAGCTTCATCTTCAATAAATAGTTCTCTAAGATAACTAGGCTTTTCTATTTGTAATAATTTACAAAAATAAGTAGCTAAATAATATCGACGTCTAGATTTTATAGAATACCAATTTAATTCACGTCTGTAAGGGGTTATATGTTCATCACGTCTTAGATTATAGATAAATCGTATCGTATTGTTTAATGAACGTTGCAATTTTACATCTTATCAGCTGTAGAATCAATCAGTACTATCGAGCAGTAATCGATAAGTGGAAGAATAGTAGCAGTGACTAAGAGTTTTCCGATGTCGATAGAATAAATGTTTTTTCGAATTTTGAGAGTGTAAAGGGCAGAATTTACTCTTTTTATAACTTGCGAGACATAACTATTCCATGAAAGATCTTTATTTAGTAATAAGCCAAGACATTTTGTTTGATTTACATATGGTAATGCGACATTATTTACAATAATAGGTGGAAGGGAGTCAATATGTAGTGATTTTAATTTTGCTATTTGTACCTATTATCATTGCTTTGGTTTTATCTAAGTTCATTTGTAGGCCATGATCTCTAGCCCAATCTGCAATCACCTGAGCATCTAGTGTGACTAATCTAATAGCTTCATGAACAGACATTTGTTTGAAGTGGCGATAAATATATTTGTCATCAGCAAATAAATCATATTTGCTGTAAGTAATGTGCCTGACTATCAGATTTATGACCCCGAGTTGAAAAAATTAACTTAAATGAACTTAACTGCTATACTAAAACAATTGATGTAAGCTCATATAAGTTTATTTTTTCGACTCGGGACTACTAGAAATAAAATGGACCCTAACACTGAACCTTGTGGTACACCGAAAGATATCTCTAAGAATTTAAGAGGTAAATTGAGATTTTTAAGGACTTTATTTATTAATTTATTTATTAATAATAAATGCCAAGGCACAGGCCAAATGGCAAGGTATGGAATACAATAATTCTTGTGGAACTGAAGATTTACAAATCTTGATTGACCTGGATTTATTGTGATCGTTTCGACAGATAAGAGACGAAAAAGGTTACGGTATCGATGGAATAACCTTGTTCAAATAAAGCAATTAATATTACTTTAGGGTCAACATAATCAAAAGCTTTGCTAAGATTAAACAATACCATCAAAGTTAATTCTCCTCTATTTATAGCACATATAATATTCTCCGTGAGTCTAAGAAGAGCTGATAAAGTGATATGGAATTTTCTAAATCCAGATTGATATTTGTTTAGTAGGTTTTCTTACTTTCGGAGTTGTAACCGGTTTGGTAGCTTCTCCTATCTTCTTCCCATGCCTAATGATGGTTGGTCTATCAGGTTCGTTGATGATGGGCTTTGTTGGTTCGACAACGAGCGGCATCGTAGATTCGTTGGCCGCTGCTTTGGCAACAACTGGTTTACTGATGACAGGTGCCGTCGCTTTCGGATATGCAACCAACTGGGGACTGCGTTCGTGTGGGCCCGGGTTGGTGTCATCTGTTTCCATTTTCTCATCAATTACTGCGGGCTGGGCGATTACCGGATTGCCCGGTCCTTTGACCAGTTGAAGCAGGCCTGCGGTGGCTGGTCTGATCAATACTCGCGACTTCTTCTTTGGTTTGAAGAGTATATGGCTGACCCTTTTTGGCTGTGGTTTGGTCACGCCGGTCCCCGTGCTGGGGCATCAGTCAGGTCTAACGAATCCGGGGTTGGCCGGATCGTATGGCTCGTCTGATGGTAAGATATGAATCTTTGTTGGTACATCCTGCACGTTTGTCATCCGGATGTCAAGCCGTTTAGGTCGGTATTCGGATGCGTCGTTTTCGGCGCTGGGGCTCGGTGTCTGGGCCCTTCCAGGTGTCTTACTCGGGGTCAGGGGGGTGACGACGACTTGCGGCGCACACCGCAACATCTCTTCCAGGAGCCAAATCTTCTCCTCCTCAGTGAATTCGGCGGCCGGTGTCTGCATCTAATAAAAAATTACACAAAATCTCACGGTTCACACGTTTATCAAAACATACTAAATTCTCATATTCGTAACCTCTTTTTTTTCGCTTTTAGGTAGTAGAAAAGGGTTCAAACAAATAAACAATCAGATTAACTATAGTATTAGTTCTCTCGAAAGAGACAGAAAATTTACAAAAAGACATTTTGGCTATTGAAAAAGCTTTAAATGTCGCAGAGAGGATAACCGATGCTAGCAAATGGGTTGATAGTCAATCCATTTTATGGGTGCTCCAATTTCAACCTAGTTCTCCGGCGACAGATGCCACTTTTGCCTTTTTGGCCATAGCTCGGGTTACTCGTCGCGGTTTTAAGGTTTCATCTACAACTGGTTCAGGGTTATCGCGGTCAGGTTGGTCACGGTCAGGTTGTTCGTGGTTAGGTTCTGGTGGGTTTCCCTCGTGAAAGGGTTTTAGGTCTTTGATATGCACGGTAAAGGTTTTATCTTCCTTGGTGACCTCATATACTGAGGGTCCGACGATTTTGGTCACGGCAAAGCCTGTAGGGAACTTTTCGGCGAGTTTCGCTGAAAAATTATTAATTGCAGATGACAAATGGTGTTCCTCTTGCTGACCAGGTCTCCAAGAACTGGTTGCCAGGAAACTCGCTTCCGGTTATAATATTTGGCTTGTTTCCCATAGGCCTGTGCCAGGTTAACTTTGACTAGCTTGATCGTGTCTTTCAAAGACTTGGCTGCCCGATGCGGATCATATACGTCGTTTTTTCCTCATTAGGATCGCAACTTTATAGACGAAAGAGGCTGGATTTCGCGGCCATACTTTAAGTACGCCGGAGAAAATTCTGTCGCGTCGTGTTTCGCGGTGTTATAGGCAAATGCGAACTCTGGAACCTGCTTGTCCCAGTTCCGCTGGTTCGTTCCGACGAACTGGGCGATCATTGTCCCTATTACTCGATTCGTTCTTTCGACTGGATTGCACTGAGGCGTATATGGTGGTGTTCAGACGTGTTTAATCCCAAATTGTTGCGATAAGTAGGTAAACTCCTTACTCACCAAAGGAGTATCGTTGTCGGTAATTACCGTCTCTACCCTCCCAAAACGCAGCAGGACTCGTTCTTTGAACGCAGTGGAGATCACGGAGGCTGTCTGTTGCCGTAACGGTTGGAGTTCTACCCACTTAGTAAATTTGTCTTGAAATACTACTAAGTAACACATTCCTCGTGAGGATCGCGGCTTGGGCCCTATTACGTCCGCAGATACGACGGACCATGGCCTCAAGGCAGGGATTGTTCCCATTGGGGCCGACGGAGGTTGCTGTGAGGCCTTGTATGCCTGACATGTCCCACACTGGCGCACGTAGGCTGTGATTTCCGCCCTCATGCGCGGCGAATAATACTGGCTCGAAACGCGGGCAATCGTCTTTGCAATGCCTAAATGACCAGCTGAAGGAGCATCATGATTCTTGTGTAGTATTTTGTTGACTCCTGCGACCGGAACACACAATTTGCCTCGATCGGCGTAGTCCAAACTATGATACCGATGCCGGTATAACAGGCCTTGTTTCGGTAATTGGAAAAAATAGACCCGAAAAAAATCTTAAAATTATGAAAAATTCATATTATTTCATTAAAATTATTATAAAATAAAAATTATAATAGTAATAATAATTTAATAAATCTTAAATAATATGAATTTTTCGTAACTTAAAAATTTTTTTCCACGTCTATTTTTTCTGTGATTCCTTGTTTCAGGCAATACTCGGGATAACATTGTGGGTCATTCTCGACTCCTTTGACGATTCTTTCGTACCAAGTATCCCTAAGCTCTAGGGCTTCGAGTACTAAGTCGGTTTCTGGTTCGTGAGGATCTTTCTCGGCGGGATTTTCAGGGGTGCTTCGCGATAACACGTCCGCGCCTATATTCCACTTCCCTTTCCGGTACACGACGTCGAATTCGTACTGCTGCAGGTATAGGTTCCATCGAGCTACGCGCCCGCTCGGACTTTCGATTGATCGGAGCCATTTTGGTGACTGGTGGTCTGTAATAACCGTGAACTCATACTCTTCGAGGTATGGTCTCAGTTTCTGGATTACCCAGACCACTGCGAGGCATTCTTTCTCGGTTACGCTATAGTTTCGTTCGGCCTTATTCAGACCTCGGCTCGCATATGCAACGACTTTTTCTGCGCCATCATGTTCCTGTGTCAGGACAGCGCCTATTCCGACGTCACTCGCATCAGTTTGCAGCACGAAACGTTTCGAGAAGTCCGGAGGAACCAGTAGTGGGTCCGATTTCAGGTGGGTTTTCAGGGTCTCAAACGCGGTTTGTTCCGGGGTTTCCCATCTCCAATGTTTCTTCTTTTGGAGGAAGAAGACAAGGGTTTGGTTAAATCTGCGCAGTTGGGGATAAACCGACGGTACCAAGAAATCATTTCTAATAACTGACGTAGTTCTTTGGTATTACGCGGTGGTACAATCTCTGATTGCTTTAATCTTTTCTGGGTCCGTTCGGATCCTCTGCTCATCGATAACATGACCTAAGTACACAGTACTTTGCCTCAAAAAATGAGATTTTTCCGGATTCAACTTCAGATTCGCAGCGCGGAGGTGGGTCATGACCTTTTTCAGGATTGCCATGTGTTCGGCAAGGGTTTTGCTGACGATTATTATATCATCCAGGTACACTACTACGTGTGTTTCAAGGTCTGGGCCTAAAACTTCGTACATTACGCGCTGGAACGTCACAGGCGCAGAATGTAAGCCAAAAGGCATTACTCGGAATTGAAACAGGCCACGTCTAGGTATCGTGAAAGCAGTAATCGGTTTGCTTTCTTCTTCCAGTGGTATCTGCCAATATCCGCTTTTCAAATTAATAGTGCTCATGAATTTAGCTTTCCTCAATTTATCGAGTGATGCATTCACGTGTGGTATTGGGAATGCGTCTTTGTCGAAGACGTCGCTCTTTCTGGAAATCTACACAAAAACGGTACTTCCGATCCTTTTTCTTAACTAACACGACGGAAGAGTTCCACGGACTGTTCGACGACTCGATGATTACATCTTTCAGCATTTTATCGACTTCCTCGTTCATGATTTGCTGCATTTTTGGGTTTTTCGGAAAGTAACGCGCCTCCACCGCCTCAGTTCCAGGTTTTATTTTGATTTTATGAGTCGCGCACCGGGTCGGACCCATTATCTCCTCATCCAGTTTGAGCCAGGTTTTGATTTCTCGTCGAGCAGCTTCCAAATCGTATTCCATGTCCAATGCGTTAAAGGATTCTGCCCCGCGTAGCAACTGATAACCTAATATCGTTAGATTGTCTACGCCTAAAAGCATATCGTTTGCATAAGCTGGCATGACGTGAAATGGTAGCTCGTAGGAGCGGTTGTTTTCCTGGACATTGACCCAAACTGTACCCGATGACAAGATCACGTGATTCCCTAATATCGATCCCCGTTTTTGCGGATAAAGTTCCAGATTCGTTGGGAAATCACGGACGCGGTTGCCCCAGTATCCATTAATGCATGGATTTTTACATTTCCGAGTCTGATCTTGGCAAAGGGACGTTTATCGCCAGGTTTCAGTGCTGTTGGCTGGAAGTGCCCGCCTTCAGCTCGGGATTTTTCGAAGCATTGTTTGTTCCTTGGGGTGGTGCTCCCTGTGGGGTCATGGGCCAGTTTTGGGAGCGCGTGCTGGACCTCGCGGCGTTTCCCTGGTATGGGCAAGGGCAATCACGAGAAAACGTGTCTAGTTTCTCGCACCGCATAAAAAATTTCACCTACCGATTCGTACATTGCGCTTCGGTGTGCCCCTTTTGGTGACATCGCCAACAACATTCTAGCCAGTTATACTTAAAAATTTCTAGAGGCGCTGGTTCAACGGTTTTGGCGGGTTTTCGGGCCGATTGCTTGGTCTCTTTGACCACTGGAGTTTTCTCTTGAGCGACGAGTTGCTCGTACTCGCCTGCAAGTCGTAAAAGTCCCGGGACGCTAGTAAACTCGGTGCGCTTCATGTATCGACGATATTCCGGTCTCATGTTTAGATATAACCGGGTAAGACGGTCCGCGTTTGACATCTGGCCATGTCTCCGCATCAGGGTTTAAAGTCTTATTGCGTATTCTGCCGCGGTCTTGGCTGCTCCCTGTACGCTGTTCCGGATCTGCTCTTCCAGCTTGAGCTCGAGGCCCGGAAGCAGATAAAAAGCTTTCAGGTCCAACACAAAGTCTTCCCAAGAGACCCAATCTCTCGTGTTGTTGCGATACCAGAAGAGAGCCTTTTCGCGAAGCAGTATTGGGATGCATGGCAGCAGGTGGTCCATCTCGAATCCATAGCTTTCTGCCAATTCTTCCAGCCATTCTAAAAATTCTTGGACGTCGCAATCCCCTTTAAACAGGACGCCCCACTTCCACACTATGTCTCTTCTGCTTAGTTCAACGGAATCATCCACAAGCATCGACTGTTGATAACGGTCAAACCTGGGTGTTTCTTGGCTCGAGGTGCCTACCGTGGGTGGGCTTACTTGGCCGACCTCACGTCCTGACCGCCGATTTCCGTCTCCTCGTCCTCGACGCTCATTCTCCTCGCTCAAAAAGCGACCTCGGTTATCACCGCGAGCGCGTCCGCAAACCTCTCGCTCCTCCCTTCTTCATTGTTCAGCCTCACACCTCAACCGTGCTTCCCTCACGTCAAGCTGAAGTTCGTACGCTCTTTGTTTTTCTTTTTTCTGCAGGAGTCGCGCCCGTATTTTCTGACGCGAACGTTTACGTAGCTCCTGTTTGGCTCGTTCTGCGGCCTCGTGAGCTACCCTCTCTTCCTGCTCTCTTTCTCCTTGTGCCCTTTCAGCCTACTCCCTAGCTTCGCGTGCCCGCTGTTCACGTTTCTCCTGTTCTATCCTCTCGTTCTCGACCCGCTCCCGTTTTTCCGCCTCGATCCGCTCCCGGTCTTCCGCTTCGATTTCGACCCGCAACCTTCTTTCGCGGGCCTGACGTTGTTTGGCACTTTGTGCTTTGGGTGACTGGTTATCGCCATCTGGGTCATTGTCTGAGAGTTACTCGTCATCATTCTCGGGGTCTTCTTCCCCCGACACATTGTGCAGGTTTTCCAGGTTGTCTAATTTGGCTTCTGATTGGTCGAGGTCGATCAAAAATTGGTCGTATTGGCCGGCGGGACCCGCATTCACTGCTCGCGATTTATTCAGTTCTGTTTTTAATAAAAATCTTAAGTCCGGCAACGTCGCCTTTGGCTCGATTGCCACCCGATATTTTTCTAATTCACTAATGACCGCGTCTTTTCTGAGCGACCATAGCCACGATTGTGTTCCCGGTTTCTTACTCGTCATGATGAAATAAGAAAAATTAGGGAAACGGTTGACCCTGAGGGCCATCCCTGCAACTTCCCGCCAATTCTATACCTAAACGCTTGAAATTGCACTTATGATATTTTGAGCTCTTCGAGCTCATGAATACAATTTTTGTGTTATTTTGAGCTCTCCGAGCTCAAAAAATACCTTTTGTATGCTTTTGAGCTCTTCGAACTCAAAAATTTGATAGAAGTTTGATAAAACACTATTTTTTGAATTTTCAAATCGCAATAACTTTTGAATGAATTAATCGATTTTCACGCGGTTGGTGGCATTCAACGCAGTTTTCTAAGTTTCATGAAGAATCTCTAAGTTTAAATTGATAAATGAACGAAAAATTTCAAAAACACTTTTTTCGGTTTTCTTTCATCAACGATCTCACGAACGAATCAACCGATTTTGACCGGACTGGCGGCGATCGACGTGGTTTTTTGATGTTAAGAGATGATTAGTTTTCGAAATTGATCGGTAAAGCCGTTAAAAGATATTCCAAAAAAACCCCATTTGAAAAAATTTTTTTTGGTAGTTTTTTTGGGATTTCTCAAAATCTACCGGTCTCAATCGTTCCAAAGTATATTCAAAATTAAAGTTCAGTCAAGCCCTTTCGAATGGCACCAACCGCGATCAATTCGGTTCAGCCGTTCAAAAGTTATGAGAGGTTTACATACGGCCACACACACACACACACACACACACACACACACACACACACACACACACACACACACACACACACACACACACACACACACACACACACCATCGCGGGAATAGTGAGGGAAGCTTCCTAGGACCTCGAAACGTTAAGATTCGATGAAAACTCGATTTTCGTAAAATGGGTTGAAAACAATAACTTCCCGATTTTTGAAAATCTTCGATTTTTGTAGCGGGAAGTTAAAAAAACAAAAAAAAACTATCTAAACCAATTTTGCGGTTCCCAAAATTCCCGTTACCACGGAAAACAAATCACGGTCCCTGTTCGAGTGCCATAAATTTGTAATGGGTATTTTTCGACAAATTTTTAAATATATTATATTAATATCTAGAAATTGGAAAAAAAATCGTGTGTGTGTCAGCTCCGACGCACGACTGGAGTTTACTCTTTACGAACGATTATATCGAATATATAGAAAATTAAATATATAGAAAATTTTTCAATTATTCGAACGGGGATCTATTCTGAAGCCTTCCAAGAATTGCTCCAAGAAAGGAAAAAAATCTCAAATAGTTATAGTTTAATAATTATCACACTCGCAATGTACATGTTCAAGCAGAAGAAAAATTATTAATTAATAATTGCATAACTAATTGAAAAATTGTGATAAAAATTTTTTTAGGCGGATTATTGTTCATTTATTCATCCAGTAAGCCCCTGATTTTTTTTATTTCTTAAATTTTATATTCAATATGTTAAAATAATTTTTATTAATTAAGTGTTCAAAGTAGGCATGGCTTACGCAAGCCAGAGCACCCATTTTCGGCCGTATTTTCATCCCTCTGGGAAAATTATTAATATTGGTCCTACAGTTCCGAGAGTCCAGACTTTTTTCTAGAAAATTTCCTCCTCCTTTTGAATTGTTGAAAAAATTTTTTAATTCTTTATTAGTTTTTAAGATATTTGTAGAAAACTAAACCCCCTTTTTCAGTTAATTCTTAATAACCTTTGCAATTAATTATTAATCAACAAATGCATTTTAAGCAATAAAAAAATTTTTTTAAGAAACTGTTTTTTTTTTTTTTTTTTTTTTTTTAAATCATAATTATCATCAAAGATTATATTATCAAAAAAAATTCTGAATTATCTCATAAACAACGCATTTGTTTATAAAAGTTTTTTAAACAATAAGAGGTAAAAATTATTAAAAATCATTTTTAAGTAGCTTCTGATCATAAGAAAACGGATCAATAATAATATTAAGTGAAAAAGGAAAACTCGAAAACTTACAGTATAAAATGTAAAATCTGTCCCGTCGTAATCAAAACTAGAAAAATTACAGTTTAAAATAACATTTTTCTAAATTCAATTTTTTAATTTAATATTCAGATCTTTCAATGTAAATATTACATTCTACAATGTAATTCTCCCGAGAAAAAATATTTATATATAATTATATATATTTATATATAAATTGGTTATATAGGATTATATATGAAAAATGGCCAAATATAATCATATCTAATTATATATAATTATATATAACAATATTTAATTATATATTTATTACATCTAATTAATTATTGGGTTAATTTTATGGATAGAATATTTAATATGGTCCTACGCAATTCTGTGTAACCAATTAAAATGCAAAAAAAAATATCTAGCTATAATTTTATAACTATAACACCAGCGGTTAACCATCCAACTATTAACCCTGCTCAATGCTGCTTAACTTTGGTGATCTCCGTGCGTCTTGAAGTGTCTGTCTGCTGTGCTGCTGTCTTAGATGATAATGATTCTATGATCTACATAATGTATCATATGATTTTATCATAAATGGAATATAAAAAAGACCATTCGGCAGCTGAAATGGAAGTAGATTTCATCATGAATAGAAAAAAATATAACGAAGATTGTATACAGAACTAGGGCTTTTAACTTATATGCAATCGACAAAAATATATATCGACGGACAAATACTAAAACCAGTGCAATAGCAAATTTCATAATTGGCATAGGGGAATGGGGCATAATTTTGAGACTACACATATGACATGGTACTCACATTAAAGCTTATTTAAAGAGCTTTCGGATGCAATTTACGGAATTGCAATAAGTTATCCCATTCAAAAGTTATTCGAGTTCGAAAGTGAAGAAATATGAATTTTTATGATTTTCAAAATTTTGAAATCCTGGTATTTCTAAATTACTTGACCGATTAAGCTCATCTTCGAACTTGACTTTGATATTTATCTGTAGAATAAGTATGTTGAGTTTGGTAGAGATCCGTTGTAAATTGGCGACGCTATCGTCCTGACAAGCCGCGTTATATCCCATATATATATAAATATATATATATATATATATATATATATAGCATATATATATATATATATATATATATATATATATATATATATATAAATACATACATATATAAACTTTTGAACCATATGCATTTTCTGAATTCGCTTGACGAGCTGAGTCGAAATATAGAAAAATTTTTCAAAAGTTCCGTCATGAGGACCAATGCAATAGTTAGATTTCTATGAAATCTACTAAAAATTGATTTTAATATATATTTGGATAGTCATTATTCATAATTTATTTATTTTACCGAATTTCATTATAATATAACACTTATTTAAATAATAAAATAAATAATGATTTTACTATTAGGTAGTAGCAGAGCAGACCAAAACATCTCATAGGAAATGTGACAAATTTTGTATTTTAGAATTATTTAAACGTAATAATAAACATCATTTTACACTTTTTGTGATTACCAAAAAAAAATTTTTTTTCAAAGAAAAAATTTTTATGTCTGTTAATTATATATAAGCATATGTAATTATATATAGGACTATATACAATCTTGCATGGCTGTATATTGCTCCATATATAGTCATATATAATTATATATGATTACTAGCGGTTTCCCGCCCGCTTCGCTGGGCGAATTGAAAAGGAAATAAATTAAATTTTATGTTTTATTTTTATTTATTTTTTTTTTCATATTTTCTGTATCTCAAATTTCTTTTCTATATCTGATGTGTTTAGAAAATGCAATGCTTTTAATCTGTTACATTTTCGCAATCCCGTAATGAGAACAATTCATCGATTATGTGATCAGCAAAAATAAAATGTATGTAAAATTCTTTGTCCGTTGACTGAATAGCTATATGTAATGTTAAATTTTGGAAACGTTACAATGACTTTTTTGCCGCTGCCAAAGAGACGATTGTTGTAAGAAAATATCACTATCAAGTAAGAAAAATATTTAAATCCGTTGACCTTGGAGGCCATCCCGGTATTTGTCTGTTTCTCTTGAGATTCTATCAAATTTTATATTTGTAGGAACTGTATTTAAAGAATATGAATTTTTTGACAATTATCATTCCCGCACTCCTATGTGGGGGAGGATCTTCGTAAGATCCTATTCGAGATGATTTTTACATTATAAATAAAAGATTCCAACAAAACTTTGAGTCTATAAAAACTATCGATTGGAAATGAGAAATTTTCATTGTTAACGCCCCCGCAATCCCTATCGGAAGTAGAATTTTTTGGAATCCGTTTTGAGATGATTTCCTCATGACAAATGAAAGATTCCGACCTAATTTCGAGTTTGTAAAAATTACAGTTTGAAAATGGAAATTTGAAATTCTAACACCCAGCCCCGCAATCTCTGTTGGAAATAGAATTTATTGAAATCCGTTTTGAGATGATCTCTACATGACAAATAAAAGATTCTTACCAAATTTACAGTTTTTAGAAGCTATATTTTGGAAAATAAGATTTTTTTTGTCAACACCCACCCTCGCAATCCTTATTGGGGGTGATTCGTCGTTAAATCCGCTCTTAGATTATTTCTACACCACATGTAGAAGATTTTTACCAAATTTGGAGTCTATAAGAACTATATTTTACAAACGGGAAATTTTCATTATCAACGCCCCCGCAATCCCTTAACTGAAATAGACATCATACACGAAGATTCTCACCAAATTTGGAGTCTGTAGAAGTTACAGTTTGGAAATGAAAATTTTAGATTTTAACACCAACCTCCGCAATTCCCATCGGAAGTAGATTTTATTGAAATCCATTTTGAGGTGATCTCTACATAAGAGATAAAAAATTTCTACCAAAATTAGAGTTTTTAGAAGCTATATTTTGGAAATTAAGATTTTTTATGGTTAACACTCACCCTCACGATCATTATTGGAGTTGATTCGTTGTAAAATCCATTATTAGATCATTTTTATATCACATATAGAAGACCTCTACTAAATTTGGAGTTTATAGGAGCTATAGCTTGGAAATTAAAAATTTTAATTGTTAACACCTACCCCCGCAAACTCCTGTGAGGTATCTTAAAATTCGTTCGTATATTATTTCTACATCTCTTAGCGAAAATTCCTACCCAATTGGAGTCTGTAGGAGCTATAGATTGAAAATTAAAAATTTTCATTGTTAATACCCACCCCCGCAACCCCCTGTGGGTTGAGATATCCTAAAATTCGTTTATAAATTATTTTTACATCACTTACAGAAAATTCCTACAAAATTTTGAGTCTGTAGGAGCTATAGTTTGGAAACTTTTAATTTTCATTGTTAACGCCCACCCCCGCAATCCATATTGGGAGTAGATTGTCATAAAATCCGCTCGTAGATCATTTCTACATCACATATAGGAGATTCCTACTAAATTTGGAGTCGATAGGAGCTATAGTTTAAAAATGGGAATTTTCCATTGTCAACGCCCCCGCAACCCCCCTTGTGGGCGGAATTTCGTAAAACCCGTTCTTAGCTGACCTCTACTCGGCGAAAGGAATATTCCTACAAAATTTCAAATCTCTACGCCTTATGTTTCCAGAGATATCGTGATGAGTTAATGTATAGGTGGAAATCTCTTATATATATATATATGTATATATATATATAGATTAAAATAAAATATATAATCAACGTGAATATATTAATTATACTAACTTTTATAAGTTGGAGGCCCTCTTCTTTATTCAACTAACTAACGAATACTAAACGTATCATAACCAATAAATACTAAACAAAACACAATCGATTAAATGATAGACAGATTCTTTTTTGTTTTTAAACAAAAGATAGTAACGTAAATAAATGCCATATTTACATAACCTAGAAATGAATTAACAAAACCGTTGCTATAGACAATAATTCATGTCACAACCTTGTGGATGCGTGGGAGTGCGTGGGTGGATGTGTAGGAGTGCGTGGGTGAATGCGTGGGAGGGTGTGTGGAAACGCGTTTATAAGCATTGAAGTGAAGTTAGACATTTTGCCGGTCCTTGTGCGCTCGAATATGAAGAAGAAGTGATGTTCATTTGTTTTCGTAGCAGAAACAAATGACTATCCACATAAATTTGAAAAAAAATGGTAAAGAGTTGATGGAATTCAAAAAATGAATAGCCTAAAACCTTCTACAATTAATTCCGCGTCGAATGGTCATAGTCTCATGCCGATCGGTCCAGTAGTTTTCAAGTTTATCGATAACAAAGAAAAAAAAAGTTGCTTATATATATATAGATATATAACCTCATATACAATTCCATATATAATTATGTATGATTATATATAATTCTATATACTTATATATAATTGTATATGGAACTTTATATAATCCTGCATGGTTGTATATTGCTCCATATATAGTCAAATATAATTATATATGATTATATATAACCTCATATACAATTCCATATATAATCAATTATGATTATATATAATTATGTATGATCATCTATAATTGTATATAATTATATATATGATTCCATCTATAATCATATATAATCATATATGATTATATACAATTATATATAATTATATAGAAACATTTTTTCTCGGGCTGTGAATTTAATATTCAGAGCTTTCAATGTAAATATTACATTCTACAATGTAATTCTTATAAAATCTGTCATAATTACAATCTGAAACTGTAATTTTTCCAGTTTTTATCACGAAGTGCCACGTTGCATTATATACTGTAATTTTTCGAGTTTTCTTTTTTCCGTGTATAAAAAAAAATTTTTTTTCCATCTATATATATATATATATATATAAGAGATTTCCACGTATATAGTCACTCATCACGATATCTCTGGAACCATAAGACCTAGAGACTTTAAATTCGGTAGGAATATTCTTTTTACCGAGTAAAGGTCAGCTAAGAACGGATTTAACGAAATTCCTACCCCAAAGAGGATTGCGGGGGCGTTAACAATAAAAAATTCCCGTTTTCAAACTATAGCTCCAATAGACTCCAAACTGGGTAGGAATTTTCTGTCAGAGATGTAGAAATAATATAGGAACGAATTTTACGATAGCTCACGCCACAGGGGTTTGCGGGGGTGGGTATTTACAATTAAAATTTTTAATTTCCAAGCTATAGCTCCTATAGACTTCAAATTTAATAGGAGTCTTCTATATGTGATATAGAAATGATCTAAGAACGGATTTTATAACGAATCACCTCCAATAAGGATCGCGGGAGTGGGTGTTGACAATAAAAAATGTTCATTTCCAAAATATAGCTTCTGAAAACTCTAAATTTGGTAGAAATCTTTTATTTCTCTTGTAGAGATCATCTCAAAATGGATTTCAATAAAGTTTACTTCCGATAGCAATTGCGGGGGAGGGTGTTAAAATCTAAAATTTTAATTTCCAAACTGTAACTTCGACAGACTTCAAATTTGGTGGGAGTCTTCATGTATCATGTCAAGTTCAGCTAAGAATGAATTTTATCAAATTCATAAAGTGACTATTGTCAAAAAAAAAATCATATTCTTCAAATATATTTCCTACAGATATAAAATTTGATAGAATCTTAAGAGAAACAGGTAATTACAGGGATGGCCTCCAAGGTCAACGGATTAAAATATTTTCCTTTTTTAATAATTATATTTTCTTACCACAATCGTCTCTTTGGCAGCGGCGAAAAAGTCATTGTAAGGTTTCTAAAATTTAACTTTACATGTAGCTATATAGTCAACGGACTAAGTATTTTGCATACATTTTATTTTTGCTGATCACATAACTAATGAATTGTTCTTATTACGGGATCGCGGGAATGTAACAGATTAAAATAAAAACATTTTCTAAATACTTGAGATGTGGAAAAGACATTTGGCTATTCATTTTAAGAGATTTCGTAAAATCAAAAATTAAAATCGTAAATCCAAAAATGATTATTCATTTTTGGAGAAAGCCATGGAAATGTTATAGTGATTGCACATTGAAAGTTACAATGGATATTCGCTAGAATTATGACATGGATAAAAGGTACAGGCCAATCCGATAGAATTTTGAATCTGTGCAAGTCAGAACAATACTCCAATTGAATTTCAAGTCTAGATCTCAAAATACAGTTCTATAAAGTGCCCAGCGGAGCGGGCGGGTAACAGCTAGTGTTTAATAAAGCTTTATAATTTTTCACCTTAGTAAATTGTTAGTGAAAAAACGAAAATTAACAATTTTTTAATTTTTCCAACGGGAATCTATTCTAAGACCTTTGAAAAATAGCTCCACGAACGGAAAAAAATTCTCATATTAATAGTTCAACAGACTCGATAGAGTCTGGCGCTAAGTTCCGTTCTCAAGCCAGACTACCGAGTGTGTATAGTAAGCAGAACGAAAAGCCATATTAAAGCAAATTTTAAGGGAGTTGGGAAAGAACGGATAGGGGAAAGGGGGGACCTACTCAGTGGGAATTTTTCCTTAATTGAAAAAATAATCAGACAGCTCAGACTGGGAATCGAACCCAGATCTCTCGGTTACGCGCCAAGGGCTCTGCCAGTTAAGCTATCCGAGACAAGTACTGACTACTTTATTCAGTCACGTATATAAGACCCACCGAGCAAACAACGCCACCGTCCATTTTACGGTAAAGAGCCATTATTAAAGCAAATTTTAAGGGAGTTGGGAAAGAACGGATAGGGGAAAGGGGGGACCGTAAGCAGAACGGTTTTTTGAGGTTACAAATTTTTTTTCAAATTTATTTTGATTTTTTTTTATATGATATTTTATAATAGTAGTTCATGCTTTTTATTACGCGTATTACTTGATTATTATCAATTATCTTTATAATTTCTATTTAAAATTATTAAAAATAATCAGCACAAACTATAGCGACCCAGATTTTTAGATTTTAACTTTTTTCTTGTGTATTCCTTTGAATAATTAATAGATACATTTGGCATGAATTTGGTTAACTAAAATTTAAAAAGAACTGAATTATGTGCAAAAAATGCTTTGAAATTGTATATAATTTTTTAGTTGTACTTATATTTAAATTTTGTAGGTCTTTTATTTTGCATAAATTTTATTTACTTTGATACTCTATATACGCTACAAATTTGACGAAGGACTTTATGAAGTACATATATATGGGGCATTCCACGCCAAATCGACCACTTTTGAACCCGACCCCTTTAGATTTTGCTGAAACTTTTCCATCCTTTTCTACCCTTTGGAAAACATTTTTGAGAATTTTTTCAAATTTTTTTGTCCAATCTCAAAAAAGTTATGAATTTTTCAAAAAAATGGCTTTTTTATTTTCAAATAGCCATAACTTTTTTAGAAATTAACTTTTGGGTACCTTTTTTTTTTAAAAAATTTTTGTTTTTGAATGAACTTTTCGAAAAAATATACGAAAAAAATTTAACATGATCAATTATATAAAATAATCGGTTTTTTTTAAGTACAATCGTCATTTTTTCGAAGTCCGTCATTTTCTTTTTTTTTTTTTTTTTCTCAAAAAAAACTTCAATTTATTTGACAACTATCCCCGCTAATTCCGAGCAGGGCCGATTTTTTTTTATATTTTTTTTATTTATTTAAAAAAAAATTTTGTTTAATTTTAAAAAATGAAAATTTTTTTTTTATAAATACTATTTATATAACAATAAAAATGTTATTTAATGGTTCTGAGGTATTATAATCTCTATTTATTATATTAATTTTCTATTTTTTTGACTAGGATTAATGATTAATAAAGTAAATTTTCAATGACTGAAAAATTATTCAACAATTTATTAATTACGTCTCTGGCGTTTAAATATTTTACAAATTTTGTGCTCGTTGGAATTTGAAAAGTTTTTAATGTACAAACAACCATTTTTGTCTGGAATTATACAGTGTAATTGTTGAGTTCCTGTGATCGGTTTTGTTTTTAAAAATCTTTCATTTAAATCATTTACTGCTGTTTTATAATCCTCTTCTGGGGAAAACTTAGTTATGATGTTTGGCAAGTTGTCCGGATCAGAAGTCCACTCAATGAGTTCTTCAGGCGTTGTTATTTGTTTGTCAACCGCAAGTTTGAGACTTGCTCTTGCTGCATATCGTTTAATGGTACCACCAGTACCATCACATGGACCTTTGCCATGGGCTGTCGCAAAAAAATGCCATTCAGCAGGAATGTCGAAATCCTCTTCGTGATAATATAAATTTACGAAGTTTTTAAAGTTTTTAAATTGTTGAGGAGCCCCATCAGAAAAATAATAAATTTTGTTACAACGTTCAGGAAGACTTTTCACATAGTCAGTTATTAATTTGATAAAAACATGTACGGCAACGGCATCATGATTATTACAATCTGAAATAATTACTAAACTTTTGTGTTCAAGTTCGCCATTTACTTTATAATAAATCACTACTGGGAAAATTGTTGCTTGATTATTGTTCCAGTGAAAACCAGATGCCGCGTTTTGCACTACGAATGCGTAATTTTCTGCAAAATCACAAATAATGATAAATTCATTTGGTTCTAATGTTTCTCTCAATGTTTTCAAAAATTTTGCTTGTTCTTTAGCAATAAATGAGTGAGGTAGAAGAGTTTTCAATTCAGTACAAAAATCTTCAACAAATTCTTCTATAGGCTTAATAATAGTTTCTAAACTGCTTCTCGGTTTAGATATCCAATACTTATATGTAATATTCTCAATTTCGTGATTTTCAAAACATGCCAGTAAAAGGTTACTCAACTCATCTACCCCTGGACAGTTTTCACATCTACCCAAATAACATAGAAACGATGGAGATTTACATACAATCAAACTCAAACAATCACTATAGTGTGTAATGGATATATCTGTATTTCTTGTTAGAGAATGAATATTCGCACCTGAAACATTTGTGATTTAGTTAAATAAAAATTCACACATTTATAACTGTTAATGAATTTGATAATTACCAAGCATCATTAACTTAACGTTTTGATGGATCGTACAGACACAGATGGTATGTGTTCCACTTGCCCCTGCTAACACACAATGTTTAGGTCGCAGAGAAGCAAATCTCGAAAATCCAATTTTCTCTGCAGCGTTTATTTCCCGAAAACATTGGTATAATTCTTTTAAGTTAGACAGGACAAGTCTTTTTTGGACGGGTACTCGATTACCATCATCATTTCGAACTGAAACAAAATCTCTCATACCTGGCATCGGAGCACTGTACTCATCATCATTATAAAAATTTTCAACTTTCAATTTCACTTGATCTGCAATTTTTCTCCCTATAAAAAAAGATGTTGAGTAAGTGAGTATTCAGTTGTGTTTAAGACATCAATTTAATGCTATATATACCTAATTTTGATTCAGGTACTGAAAGTAGACAACATTTTTCTTCAACCAACGCTTTTGCTACCCTTGACATATGTCTTGATGTATTCATAGTTTCAGAAATACGTCTTTCACTCCATTGTTCAGGTAATAATGTTAAAATCTGTATTTTCAATGATTTTTCCGTTTCTTTATCGTTAAATTTGTCTTGCAGTAATTTTATTAAAGCGCGAAAGTTTTCACCATCATCATTGACCGGGTCTTCATCAGTTGAAGAGAGTAAAACCTTTTTCAAGCTGTCAGATATCTGATTTATTTTGTTGTTTAAAAATTGATTGTCATTTAATTTCCTTGATGGGATTGGTGATTGATTTAACAGCTGTAATGCATAATTTATTACAGGTAACTGAGTTGCAGCGCTAACTTGAGATGCCGAGCTTGGTTGTGAATTTTTTGGTTCGTTATCAAATGACATAGAACCTTAAAAAATAATAAAAACATGTAATAACTCAAAATGTATTCAATTAAGAAACGTATAAATAATTTAAAAACCTTACGGAATGATAATGATAATGGTAGATCTGTGACAGTTGTATTACTATCGCTATCAAAATGATCATCGTTTTCATTACTGTCACTAGAGTTGCCTTCGTGATCACTTGAATCAACATTAGGATCATCACGAGTATTTGTTTGTTGTTTAACTACCTTATAAGCTTCTTTTCGACATGAACTGCATAATAAATAATAATTACTCAATCCGAACATTTCTTTCATAATGTCAGTCGCTGGACGCAAACCAATTTTTTTACAATGAGACTCCAGCCCAAAAGGATTACAACATCGATCAAATTGCTTCATTGATGCCATGATGTTTCAATGAAATTATTCCACTAAATGGAGATTAGTAAAATCAAAATAATTAACACTTCCACAAAGAGTGAATCAGGAACATGTTCATAAACTTGAGAAATTTTTTTATTTATCAAATGTAATGACAACAATTTTTTATTCGACACTAAAACGCAAAAAAGATTTATAGGTTATGTTCTGGATTTCAATATAGAGGAACACTATAGATTTTTGAATCGAAACATAATCACGTGTATCTACTAAACTGCTCGGGATATCCTAACCCTATAGACGGGTGCGGATATCATGGTTGAGTGCCGACCGGGCGCGTCCCCGGGTGGCGGATAGGGGGGCTGTGGGCCTGTTTGGAGAAACCTGGACCCCTTACAACAGAGGACAGGGATCTCTAATCAGATCCCGGCCAGCAGAGGCCGAAGGAAGCACAACCAGTGTAAAACCTGGCTTTGGGCGACCTCGACCCTGCCGCGGACCAACTCCCCCAAGCTAAGGTGGGAGCCATCGTGCCGATGGCTGTATGGTACTAGGGTTATAGTGCCGCAAACGATGCCCTTGGGGCAACAGGCGCAACCCCATTGTATTTATGCGCCTTCCGCTGGCATGCCAGGCTCTGTTAGCGGTGACCTTTAGTTCCTGGAGACTCGTGGGACCAAAATGGACAACACAGTAAAAAACCCCAACGGACTGGGGGACTCTGCGGAGAACCCCAGTCCTTCCATGAAAATGGACATCGTGGAGGAGGAACAGGGCTCAGCAAATGCCGGGCACAGTGACTCCTCCAAAGATATCATGAAGGAGGCACAGGGCTCGACAAATGCCGGGCACAGTGACTCCTCCAAAGATGATGAAGACTCCTCCAAAGATGATGGAAGGAAGAGGAACCGCAGTGGTGCTGCAAAGAGACGGGCCCGAAGAGCCAAACTGGCCCTAGGGACCCAGGCTCTGGAGCAAAACTGCGGGACTACTCCTCCCACCATCTCCGTGGCCAAAGTGGAGGAGGACCCCAAGGGAAAAAGCAATAAAAGGCCTAGACCCGAGGGGAACACTCCACCAGAGGCTAAGAGTTTGGCCAAAAAGGGCAAAATAGCCCACAGGTCGAGCGGCTTCAGTGACGCCGTACGGGCGAGCAGGAAGGTGGCAATAACACCTTCTGGCTACCCTGAGGTGCTACTGAGCCAAGAGACCAGCGACCTGGTAACGCAGGCACTCGTTGGAGCGCTGGATGCTGTCCCCACAGGACAAGCAGTCCCGTGCTTCGAGGGATGCCGGTGGGAACAGGGAGTGCTGTGGGTGACTTGCACCGACGAAGACTCCAAAAAGTGGGTCCTAAGGACAGTCCCAGCTCTCAGGGCTAGGGAGGGTCTCGTTCTCCAAGTGTTGGAGAGGGAGGCTCTTCCTCGGCTCAGGAAGCTGACGGCGGTCCTGGGAACCAACGAAGAGAGCGGAGTCATTATGAGAAGACTCGCTCGCCAAAACCCTGGACTCAACACTGAATTGTGGAGAATCTGGGACAGACGAACGGTCGGCAAGACCGTTCACCTGGTTCTGGGGTGGACCAGAAGTCACTGGCGACACTCTCGGGGTGCAATTACTCACCCCACTTCGGATTGGGTAGGGGCTCGCTTTACGAGGCCAAATCCAAATCCGGAGGGGGAAAGAGAGTGCTGCCGGGGCTACTGAGCCCACACCCAAAACCGAGCCTCCCAAGGGAGGACTGTCGACGGGAGAGGTCGAGCCGGCCAAGGCTTCGGATGCCAAGGGCGGCTCGATCCCTCCAGAGGGACGAGGGACTTCGGTCGCTGCCACCCCGCTGGAGAGCCGAGAGGCCTCCCGTGGAGAGGCACAAGCGACGAAACCGGGTCCTTCTTCCCTAACGACGATGCAGGGCATAGGGTCCCTTCTGAAGCCTGCGCGTCTCCTAATTAGGAGTGCCTCCGAAGAAGATGGAACGATCCACGAGGGACGTTCCAGCTCCAGAGGAAGGCCCACTAAAGCGGAGACGCTAGCTAAAGAAGGGGCCAAAGGGCTTAAGCTGGGTAAGCAATCTACCCTTGCTCAGGCCCTAGCCAAATGGGAGAAAGGGTCCGGCACATTGAAGGAACCAAACACCCAAGGCAAGAGAGATGAAGATGGGCATGAAAATGTCCCCATCCCCCTTGACACACCTTAACTCCAACCTTCCCCCACATTCCCACCTCCCTCTTCCCGCAAATTCGCGAAGACCGTCAGCAATGCAGCAACTACAGCTGCAGGGCAGACGACGTTTTCGCAAATTAACTTACAGCACTGCAAAGCGGCATCTGCTTTACTTAGCAGAGACCTAGCAGTGAGGCACACAGATGTATCCCTGATACAAGAACCCTGGACGTACAAAGGGCAAGTATTAGGGATAGAACTGAAAGGTGGCAGTCTGGTCTATGGTGAATCAGAGCAGGGGCCTAGGGCCTGTATCTTCATAAACAGGAAGCATACAGCGCTCAAGTTGCACCAGTTCTGCACCAGAGACCTGGCTGTTGCCTCAATAAAAATTCCCATAGGAGAAACTAAGGCGGATATCATAATAGGATCTGCCTATCTCCCCTATGAAGATACGACAGTGCCCACTGAGGAGGTCATTAGACTGGTGGAGCACTGCAAAGTCAATGATCTGCCACTCATTGTGGGGTGTGACGCAAACGCACATCACATAGTGTGGGGCAGCTCAGACATTAATAGAAGAGGCTCAGCATTGCTGGAGTACCTCTCAACCACAGGCTTGGAAATCCTGAATGAAGGATCCAAACCTACCTTTGTCACTTCTCGAAGGCAAGAAGTGATCGATATAACACTGGGCTCTCGAAGGATAGCACAGGAAATCAGAGGCTGGGAAGTCAGCAAAGAGGATTCTCTTTCCGACCACAGACAGATAAACTTTTTAGTGAGAGGCAACAATAGCAACGGAACTCAGGACACTTATAGGAACCCCAAATCTGCGGACTGGCTCAAATATAAAAAAGAGCTAAGAAACAGATTAGGGAGACCTGTAAGAGGACTGAGGAACGTGCCAAGGATTGAGCAAGTGGCCGAACACTTGCAACAAGCCATTGTTCAGTCCTATGAGATTGCCTGCCTACTAAAAGTTAGGAAAAGCAACAAACGGGTGACATGGTGGAATGCAAAGCTGAATAAGCTTCGCACCCTGTCCAGAAAGTTGCTGAATAAGTCCATCAAGACAAAAACGGACCAAGACTGGGCAGACTATAAAGCTGCCCAAAAACTGTATAAAAAACATATCAAGGTCTCAAAACTAGACGCCTGGAGGAGATTCTGCGGAGAGCTGGAGGACTTACCACTGGTGGCCCGCCTACGCAGAATCTTTACTTCAGGACCTAAAACAAAACTCGGTGTCCTCACCCTACAAGATGGTAGAGTGACTGAAAACAACGAGGAAACATTAGCGCACCTCTGCGAGGTTCATTTTCCTGGCTCGGAACTCATGGAACTGGAACAGGAAGAAGCCTCAGAGAATGCGATAATAAAAGCAGTCACGAAACGAGGAGACTGGAGCACAGCCGTCAGAGTGATAACACCTGATAGAATAAGGTGGGCAATTGGAAACTTTGAAAGGTTCAAGAGCCCAGGGGTGGATGGGATCTTCCCGGCTCTTCTGCAGGAGGGAAGAGAAATCCTCATCAAACACCTAACTAGACTTTTAGGGCCTGCCTGGCCCTAAGCTACATACCGAAGGCTTGGCGTGAGGTCAGGGTTGTCTTTATACCAAAACATGGCAAAAGCAGCTATGACCTGGCCAAGTCCTTCAGACCTATTAGCCTAACATCGTTTCTCCTCAAGACATTGGAAAGACTGGTGGATAGGCACATAAGAGATAATGCACTAAACGACACGCCGGTGCATTATACACAGCACGCATACCAGGCAGGCAGATCCGTCGAAACGGCCCTACATGATGTGGTTACCTACATTGAAAGGGCCTTTCGAGGGAAGGAATCGGTCCTGGGAGTGTTTATAGATATAGAAGGGGCGTTTGACAATACCCCCTTCGAATCAATATGCGAGGCTACAGAGCTCTTCGGGGTAGAGAAATCTATCACCGGTTGGGCTCATTTTATGCTTCGCACAAGAATAGTGACTGCCGGACTCAGTGACACTAGAGTCCGGGCCCGTGTGAGAAGGGGCTGCCCACAAGGTGGGGTTACCTCCCCTCTCATGTGGATCCTGGTCATCAATGAGCTCCTAGTGGCACTAGAAAACCTAGGAGTATATGCTGTAGGCTACGCCGATGACGTCGCACTGATGATTAAAGGCTCAAGCCCGACGGAGATGAGATGGAGAACACAACGTGCTCTAGATCTCATACAGAAATGGTGCATAGGAAAATCTCTAAGGGTTAACTCCAACAAAACAGAGATGGTACTCTTCACCAAAAGAAGGAAGCTGAAAATTACGGCTCCCTCTATCTTTGGCATGGAGCTTAAATTCTCAAAGGAGGTACGCTATTTAGGCGTAACTCTAGACAGTAAGCTCACATGGAGAAGCCATATCGAGAAGCAGACCCAAAAAGCAACTGCCACTTTCTGGGCATGCAGAAGAATATTTGGCATAACATGGGGCCTGAAACCAAGACTGATCAAGTGGATTTACACGGCGATCTTGGTTCCATAGCTCACCTTTGCCTCTGTTGTATGGTGGCCTTCGCTTAAGAAGAACATCAACATCAAGGCATTCCTAAAAGTCTACCGACTGTCGTTGCTAGGGATAACTGGGGCTCTAAGAACCACAGCTACCTTAGCAATGGGGGCGCTCCTGAACCTGGAGCCCCCGCATATCACTGCAGAAGCTCTTGCTATGAAAACAGCAATGAGATTGCTCTTTAACGGACACTGGACAAGGGCTAGAACGGGACATGCAGCCATCCTAAGGGACAGGGGACTCGACAGATTCCTAACCCAAGGAGGAGACATGAGCCCTCGAAGCTACCACTTCAGACGTCAATATAAGGTCCTTATCCCAAGTAGGCAGGAATGGGACGAGGAAAACAAGAGCATCCTGTCCCCCATAGGGCTAGTCTGGTATACGGACGGCTCAAAAACGGACAAAGGGGCAGGAGCTGGAATTTATAGCAGTGGACCGAAAACAGAAATCTCTCTGCGGCTAGGGGACACTGCTTTGGTTTTCCAGACAGAGGTATACGTGATCTGGGCCTGTGTAGAGCACATTTCTAAGCTCAACCACAGGAACAAGCACGTGTACATCTGCAGCGATAGTTGCGCTGCGCTCAGGGCACTAGAACAAACTGAAGTGTCCTCGAGACTAGTGCGAAAATGCATAGACTCCCTAAATGAATTAGCAGAGTATAACAAAGTCAAACTACTGTGGGTACCGGGCCATAGCGGGAACGCAGGAAATGACAAAGCAAATGAGCTGGCGAAAGCGGGAGCTCGTAAAAGAGACCCTGAACCAGTAATCAGCATAGCGGTGCCTTTTAGTCTCATAAAGCAACACGCTTCCCTATGGACTAATGACAAGTTTCAGGAAGTGTGGGCAGAGGCAAAAGGCATGATGCATACGAGGGCACTTTTTAAAGGACCCTCCAAGACATTAGGCTTGTCCTTGATAGGGCTCGACAAGAAGCTGCTAAGGCTAACTGTCGGGTATATCACAGGACACTGGCTAACCGGCAGGCATCTGAGACGCCTAGGCATCTCAGATCACTCGATGTGCCCCAGATGCCTATCGGAGGAGGAAACTCCTCTACATCTAATCCTCCATTGCAGAAAACTGGCAACAGCCCGAAAGGACATACTAGGATTCTGCGATGGAGAGTCTATTGATATACAGGAGATTGGCGTGGGACAGTTGCTTCACTTCTTGAAGCAGACAGGCCTGGCCAATCTCCAAGCTATATAACGTAACCAACCTAGAAGGGCTGAGTACAATGGTCCAATAGGACTGAGTGCTTGGCTCAATGTCGGCTACAATATTCCCTCCCCCCCCCTAATTCTATCTACTAAACTGGCTATAGGTAAGTCTGTGATTGCCATACCCTAGTTTATCGATCCTATTGACGCGCCAAAATTTGAATTTCAGTCATTATAATCGAAGATTAAGATAATAAATAGAAATTATAATACCTCAGAACCATTAAATAACATTTTTATTGTTATATAAATAGTATTTATAAAAAAAAAATTTCCATTTTTTAAAATAAAACAAAATTTTTTTTTAAATAAATAAAAAAAATATAAAAAAAAATCGGCCCTGCTCGGGATTAGCGGGGATAGTTGTCAAATAAATTGAAGTTTTTTTTGAGAAAAAAAAAAAAAAAGAAAATGGCGGACTTCGAAAAAATGACGATTGTACTAAAAAAAAACCGATTATTTTATATAATTGATCATGTTAAATTTTTTTCGTATATTTTTTCGAAAAGTTCATTCAAAAACAAAAATTTTTTAACAAAAAAAGGTACCCAAAAGTTAATTTCTAAAAAAGTTATGGCTATTTGAAAATAAAAAAGCCATTTTTTTGAAAAATTGATAACTTTTTTGAGATTGGACAAAAAAATTTGAAAAAATTCTCAAAAATGTTTTCCAAAGGGTAGAAAAGGATGGAAAAGTTTCAGCAAAATCTAAAGGGGTCGGGTTCAAAAGTGGTCGATTTGGCGTGGAATGCCCCATATGTATATAAAGGATATATATATATATATATATATATATATATATATATATATATATATATATATATATATATATATATATATATCAATTGTAATATATTTTTTTTAATGGCATATTTTTGAAATTTTTTTAGATAACTTTAGTATAGATAACGAAATAAAATATAAGTATTTTTCATTTCAAATCTTCAAAGATCAATTTAACAGATAAAAAATATTTTTATGTACTGAATTTTTTACAAAACACGAATAAAAATATAAATTACAATTAACATAATTTTTTATGTTCAACATTCCCTGCTTACTTATTTTCCTCTTTGATTTTTTGTAGGCCTGACGATGTTGTTGCGGAGATTTATCCATTACATCAAAATCTCCGTTCCTACGTGAATTCAACAGAAGACTCGGGAGATAATGAAGTTAATATTTCGGCGGAAATTATTACTAATTTTGACAAAGATCTTGGTGAAATTATAAATATTATTGTATCGTACGATATGGGTTGGAGTAAACGAGGTAATGGGCGCAGTTATGACAGTTTAAATGGATATGGCTGTATCATCGGATTTTTAAGTGGGAAAGTTTTAGATTATGGAACTTGCAACCGTAAATGTTTGTTATGTGACTTAGGACATCCAAAGGAAGATCATGACTGCCGTTTAAATTTTCAAGGTAGTCCTAAGGCTATGGAGCCAACCGTTGGAGCTTTGTTAGCTAACAATAGCTCAATTTTAAAGGAGTCAGGCTTAAAAGTTCGCGTCTTGATAGGTGACGCTCAACAATATCGGCGGTGCGTAAAGGAACAACAGAGACAATGTTTAAATTTTCAGATAGTAATCATCTTCACAGATTATTCAGCAATGATGTGTATGGATTACGCTTACATCACAACCAGATGAGAACGAAGCAAGTTCCTGAACACATTCTTAAATGCCTCAGCTACGCCATCGCTCAGAACAAAGGCAAAAGTCGTGAGCTTGCTGCTGCAATGCTTTCAATACCTGATCATCTATTTAATCATCATGAAAATTGTGGCTCGTGGTGTCATCGTGCTGAACCGAACTCAAAACAGTAAACAATTTTGCTCAAAAATATAAATTTATATAACGCACTAAAGGAAATTTTTACCAAATATGCACGAAGTGCAGAAAAGTTTTGCATTGCTGCTTCCAGTCAGGCAAATGAAAGTGTTAATAACATAATGGCGCACAAAGCGCCAAAAAATTGTTGCTACAGCCGCAGTGAATCCGCTGACTATCGATATGCTAGTGCAATTTGCACGAAAAATGAAGGGGACTCGCACGTCATGGCTGTCAATGAAAAATTATCTTTGTCACCCGGCAAACACACAGCATTTTACACAAGTCGATTTGACAGGACTAGACTTAAAAGATCTAACAAATCTCAGCTACCTTCTACAAAGCGTAGGAGACTAGTACATAGTAAAAAACGAAACGATTTGAAAAAGAAAAATGAAAGGTTGGAAGGAATCCAATACCAAAGCAATTGTGGTTTTCAAAATTTACCAACATATACTGTTGAAGAACTCATTGATCAAGCTTCCTACGTAGATTTTCCCAACTTAATATCATCAGACTTATCTAAGCTCGTATATTTTGACTTGGAGACGTCAGGCTTTAATAAAACTGATGAAATTTTGCAAATAGCAGCGCAATGTGATGAGTACAAATTCAATGTTTATATTACGCCAACAAAGGAAATAAATTTTGAAGCTTCTGAACATACTGGATTAAAAAACATTAATGGACAACTTTACTTCTGGCGTGATCAAGTATTAACAGTGTGTTTAGAAGATGCTTTGCGTGCATTTAAACAATTTTTGTCAAAGCTGAAAGAACCTTGTCTACTCGTTGCGCATAATGCTTCATTCGACATTTCTCATTTGGTACGAGCTTTTTTTAAATGTGATATGATAAATGACTTTAGGGTGATTTGTGGTTTTAGCGATAGTCTACCGTTGTTTAAGAAACATTTCAATGAAAGAAGCGGTGAAGGAGCATTTAAATTAGAAACACTGGCTAAAGAGTTTTTACAAGAAGAGTCTTCTGGAGCTTTTCATGAAGCATCTTACGACGTGTATGTTTTGAAATCACTTGTACGTTCTTATATTGCTAATGAGGATATTTTTAAAAATGCTAAGACTTATGCTGACTCTGTTAACCATGTTATTGAACTACGAAAGATTAATAATGAATTACCTTCACTGAAACCACTAAAAGGTACTTTAAAAGATGGTATACTACGGAAATTGGCGAAAGAGAGTCTAACAATTGAAGTGTTACAAAAAAAATTCGATGAAGAAGGAGAGGAAGGTCTGCTCAGCACTTTGACTTTGCTCAAAAATGGCAAGCCGCGAATAACCAAAAATAAACGTATACTTGCACAAATTTTAGCTTTCTTTAAATCCAAAAATAAATGTGATTAAGTGCAATGTTTGAAGGTGACGTAATATTAATTTCGTTCGTTATTATTTGTTATGTCGTTTTTATTCTACACCTCTATGGCGGAGTTTTAATATATTTGTGTTGATAATTTATTTTATTTAATTTATATTTAATATAAAAATTTTATTAATTTTATGTATTTCATTACCAAGAGTTATTTATTCTATAACCAAAAATAGAATTTATTCTATCTGCAATGACTGTATATTGATTTTGACTTATAATTTTGTTACATATTTAATTTTGTTAGTTTGTAACAAGTCATTAAACTTAAACATATATTAGTTGCGCGTATGTGTATTTCTTAAAATAGAAACATTAATGTGATGAAAAGAAATATAAATTAGTCTCGTAATATCCACATTATTTATTGTTCAAATTTTAAACTTAAATTTCTGATAATTATGTCGAATTTGATGTTATGTTCTCTTTATAGTTAATAAAGAAAATTTAATAACAAAATTTTACTGACATTATTTTCTAGATTAACCAAAATTTGAAATTTTTTATCCAAATTACTTCATATGTTCGACGGAATCTGTTGATAAACATTTATCTTCATCGATCTGTTTGAATTTACCGCGCAAATTATATGTATACTCGCGTACAGCGTTGTCAAGTTGTTTCTGTCCAACTCGCTAGTATGTATATTTTTTTTATGAATTGTTGAACTTAAAACCATTCTTTCTAAATAAGTAGACGGTCAAAAATTAAGAAAAATTTTTTTTAAACTCTAAACAAATTCATTAAAAGACTGTTAGTTTTTTGAAAATTTCTGACAGTTTCTTTTTTTTTTATTAATTAAAAACTGATACAAAACTATACAGACCGTATACAATACATGTTAAATATCGAATTTTTAATTTAATTTATCTCGGATTCTAGACGGTCAATCGACTTCAAATTTTAAGGGTAATTGTATGATCATGTCTTTAATAACTACACAAAAATTTAGAATTTTCTGACGCTACTCCCATATCGGTACAACTACCTTAATATTTTTTTCAAATTTTTCATCCCGATTATTTACTGAAAATTTCTCATTTACCTATCTTTTTATACACTTTGAGTATTTTTAATGAAATAAAAAAAAAAAATATAATCAGCACTTTTTCATTGTTGACTAGTAAAAAATTCCTGACTTACCGACATTATACGCTCGTTTCACTCACAGACTACTGTGCATCTACCACCGAGTTACGGTTTTTTGACAATTTATATGTTTTCGAATGACTGTCAAATGACAGACGATCGATCGATGATCTACGATTTTTACTTAGGTAAAAAATCGGAGAAGTCAAGTAAAAATTTGGTTTTTCGAAGAGTGAAGTATAATAACTATACAGAATAAAAATCATAAAGTAACAGTGAAAAACTTTCACAATGATATTCGTCGTTCACTGTCAAATGACGGCCGTTCGATAGTTGTTCGGTGAACAAGGCCCAGTAGCGATTAACTCGCTCCTGGGGGACTCCCAAATTCAAGAGACGCACCTGTCCACCGCTAGTTCCCGCTTAAACTAACCGCCTACACAAAGCTTATCTTGACTGATCACGTCATGGCGTGATTGACTGATCGCTCCGCTGACATGCGCAATCAGCCTTCTTCCCCAAGTCGACGAGGAAGAAGACGCATGATTATTATTATCTTTCGCTTCCACGCTTTCGTTGCAACAAGTCGCCATTAATTCCGCTTTACTTTCGCTTATTGTTAATTAACCGCATTTCGCTATTTTTATAATTTAATTTGCTTAAATTAATTGTTAATAATTCGCTTTAGTTTGTTACAGATAAATTGTGTTATTTGTGC
Source organism: Cotesia glomerata (assembly GCF_020080835.1). NCBI lineage: Eukaryota > Metazoa > Arthropoda > Insecta > Hymenoptera > Braconidae > Cotesia > Cotesia glomerata. Next base: position 17,397,662 of record NC_058164.1, read on the forward strand.
ATTATTTTCACCGCTTTTTCAGTGCCGGCAGAGTGTTCAACCACGTGTCAACCGGCTTCGCTTTTGCAAACCACGCTGTAAATTATAAATTCGCTTTTATCTTAACAACCCGCTATTAAATATATTTAATATTGAGTGTATTTAATGTAAATAAATTACTAGTGTTAATTTTGATAATAATTTACGCGTTTTAATTGAGATATCCAGACCAAAACCTGATCCCCGCTTTTCCGCTCTTTCAGTAATTATTCAATAGTCAAGTGACGGTCATTCGACGATCATTTGTCGACACTGTGAATTCACGGTACATTCACCGTCGTTTCACGATCATTTTACCGTGACCACGAATCCGCCAGGGTATTATTTGATTTTTGTTATCAACTTATTACTATCGTTCAATAATCGTATTATTACTATTTACTATTGTTAACTGAGTATTATTACTATTAATATTTATTTATCAACTTATTACTAATTTATTTTTTTATTTAATATTTTGTTTATTTTGGTAACTAATTTTATTATAGTTCATCTGTTTAAATCTTTTAGTTACATTTGTAGATTATTTGTAATTCTGCTAAAATTCATTAAACCTTTCGTTCTTTTGCTTATAAAATTTTTTTGTTTACTAAATCGATTTATCTTGTTTAATTTACTTAATATTAAATTGAAAATGAAAGAAAATCTGAGCCTAGCTAATTTTTTTTTTGAGTTAGTTCACCATCGCCGTGATAGATGGCGGAAAATAACGACGTCGGTTCGTTTGTGATAAAAATTATCAAACTGATAAGAGCTCAAAAGTAAAGCGATATTTTTTGTTCTAAAAGAAGAACAAATATTTACTTTGATGAAAATTATGTATTGATTAAATTATTTTGACTTAATTTGAAATATTATTCTGTATAAAAAAAAAAATGAATTTCTTTTGATTTAATTTTTTTTTGAGAAAATGATTTTTCTTCTAAGTCCCGGTACAATTTTTGTATGGGAAATAATTTCTGTAAATTAATTATTTTTGCGAAAATTATTTTTTTCTAAGTCTCGACGGGAAACAGTATGGAGATAAAATTTGATTTGAAAACGATACAATTTGTGAATCGTAGGATAAATTTGCTTGAATGAAATGAATATTTAATTTGGAAAATTATTTGAGACTTATAATTATTGGTGAATTTTTCGAAGTTCGGAGACGCGCAACAGGTGGCGATAATAAGCCATTAATTATCGATTCAAGTAAAAATTTTAAAGTTGTTAAATACCAAAAAGAAATCACCGATGGACAACTCAGTCTCCCGAGAAGTTCTCCTGTGGAAGACCATTTCCTGGATAGCTAGAAGGAACGACGCCTACCTCGAGTCTGACCAGGACCAAGGTAAGTCTATTTTACTCTCTCACGGAGATTTAGTGTCCCCGTACCGAGGCCTTCTGCGGAGGTACGGCAGGTGATCATAGTCGAGTAGGTGGGGGCGAGAAGGTGACCATCCGCTTACCCTCCGGGGGGGGGGGGGATTCGTGTAGGGCTATTAGGGTCGTCGACCAGACAAACCTATGGCAACCGGGGAAGACTAGTACCGCGAAGATTAGTCTGCGAAGATTTGCTGTGTGAATGTTTCCGACCGAGAAATCACCGTGTGACCGTGAAACCACGTAATTATTATTGTAAAGGTGGTAGAAGGGGGCTCTAAGCCATTCCTATGTAAAATAGTAGATTGGTTAATAAAGTTTTTCTTGATTTATAATAAAATATTTGGACCTAACTCTTTTAATTCCCCCTTTTTCAACCCTGGACTCCGGTAAGTATAATCCAAGCAAGGGTTGGTGATTGTTTTTGATAATTTTTTCCAATCTCTAGATATTAATAAAATATATTTAAAAATTTGTCGAAAAATACTCGTTACAAAATTTAACCCATCAGGACTTTTGCTTTTAGACTTTTGAAGAGTTAGATGCAAAGCTTTTGTTACATCGACAATGTCTTTCGTATGTCTTTGGTATCGACTTAAGAAAATCTGCATCACAAGGCGGATGTTTTCTCATTATATATTTGCAAAGTGTTCATTTAGAAGGGTGGCATCGAAATAGTTTAAAGGTACAGTTGAATTTGTCTTTATCAATCCCAGGTATTTAAGCTTACTCCAAATGGTTTTACCAGGTGATGTGGTAGCTAGATGACTTTTTAAATAGTTTTTGCGAGCCTGGTTTAGTTCTATTTTTAATTTCTTCCTCATATCTTTATATATAGCGAGCAAGTTAGGGTCTTTGGTCCTCCTTTCTCGTTTATATAGAACATCACGATCATGACATTTGTCTTTAAGAACTCTGGTGATCCAGAAATTGGAATTTCCAGTGACTTTAGAAGTAACTCCAGGGGCATGGAAACTCGATTTAGAAATAGTCAAGCTGTTCATTCAGATCAGAATTTTTTATATTAATTTCATTTGGATTCAAGGCAGCATTTAGAGAGTTTACTAGGGCAATATGATCACAATTTATAAAATTTCTACAAGTGATAAATTTATCAGGTGGCTTAGGACAATTTAATCGATATTCGCAAAACAGATAGTCACGCCCAGCTATGAAAGGAGATTATGATTTATAGAAAACACCCGATTTGCTTGCATCGTTCAGTAAGATTACATCCAACCATGAATTACCATGTCCACTATGATGGGTAGCATTATATGGTATACGATGTAAAGATGATTAAAAAATAAATGTCTTTAGATGATTTGCAGCCCAATTTTTCTCAAGTAAGTTACAGTATACGTCTCCTGCAATAATTAAGTTTGTAAAGTTAGTTGAATAATTTGTAAAAATATTAAGGAAAGTATGAAAAGTGTGACCATTTGGACGCCTATAAACACTGGCTAATAACAAATGTGAGCCGCAAGTCAATGTGACATCTAAAATTAAAAATTCAGGTGAATTTATGTCATTAGAAGAGGAGGAATAAAGTACTTTTGCTTCAAGTGTTTTATGAATTAATCAAACTACTTCTCCACCTTGAACAAAACGACCCGTGGCTGAATGTACCAAGTTACAAGCTTTTCTAAATAAAAAATTAGGAAAACGGTTGACCCTGAAGGCCATCCCTGCAACTTCCCGCTAATTCCATACCTAGGCGCTTAAAATTGCACTCATGACGTTTTTGAGCTCTTCGGCTCAAAAATATTAATTTTTTGTCATTTTGAGCTCTCCAAGCTCAAAAATCGGATAGGAGTTGAATAAAACACTATTTTTTGAATTTTCAAATCGCAATAACTTATGAATGAATAAACCGATTTCCACGAGGTTAGCAGCATTCGACGTAGTTTTTTGAGCCCCATTAAGAATTTTCAAGTTTAAATTGATCGAATAAGAAATTCCGAAGTGATTCCGAAAAAACACTTTTTTCGGTTTTCTTTCGACAACGATAACTAACGAACGAATCAACCGATTTCGACCGGGCTGGCGGCAATCAACGTGGTTTTTTGATGTTAAGAGCTGATTAGTTTTTGGAATCGTTCGATAAAGCCGTTTAAAAGTTATCATAAAAAAACCACATTTCAAAAAATTTTTTTTTGTAGTTTTTTTTTAGATTTTTAAAAATCTACCGGTTCGAATCGGTCCAAAGTATATTCAAAATCTAAGTTTGGTCAAGCCCTTTCGAATGGCGCCAACGGCGAAGAAATCGGTCAAGCCGTTCAAAAGTTATAAGAGGGTCACATACGCACACACACACACACACACACACACACATGTCTCGGGGCAGAAGATATACTGCTACCGGGCGCGTCTCCCCGAGCAGATGGGAGAACGCTCGCTGTCCTTGGATGACACTTAATCTCTTAGTTGATGAGGTACAGCGGGTAGGAGCCAAGCAAAATAACCAAACAAAATAAGCTCCCGTGGACAAAACTCCCCTTTAATGGGTTGGTCACACTAACTGACCTAGCAAGACGATTGGTTCCTGCTGTAACTCACTGGGAGTGTCCAGAACCTGTATCGTAGTTTCCGACGATGCAGGCCACGGCTGATGTGAGCTTGCTCTGCCGAGGTGAAAGTTGCAGCAGTGGATCAGGAGCCAGCCACTTCGGGCCTTGATCAGGAAGTACGCAGTGAGTGTTAGAGATCGGAATCTTCACCGCTCCGAGCGAGTCTAGTCCGTCCGTCTATTCCGGGACTGGCTAAGTGTCAGCTAGGCCTCAGGGAACTGGGGTAGGAGTACTATCTCCGAGGGTACACCCGTTCCTAGTCATGGCAACCCGCTCCACTCCGTACGATGCGCTGGTAAATCAAAAAAGTATGAGTAACTTACAGGAAACAAACAAGAATAGAAACGGGCTTCATGCTCAACAAGCACCGATTGAAGCAAGCGCTGACATGAAGAGAATGCAAGCGTTGGAGTGCCTTGAGAAGCTGACCATTGAGCTGCAAGAGTTTGTCCAAACTAAGGTCAATATCCACAAGGAGATAAAGACCAAGACAACCGGTGTAGTCAATGCTCTTGGAAGATTCAAGAAACTGGACGAAGAATGGCGCTCATCATTACACCGCACCCCTTATGCTACATCGGAGAGAAACAGTCAAGTGGTTGTTGAAGAAGCGATGGACACTGGAGCCGAAGGTGACGGAGAATCAGTCGCTGAAGAAGAAAGTGAAACTATCACAACGGCAGAGACTGAATCCTTTGACCAAGACGACCGCATCCTAAGGAAGTTGAAAAGAAAAATTCGTTCTCCCGAAGGCGGAGCTTTTCATACTCCCAAGAAGCTGAAAGACGTTGGACCTGGTCATCCCATCAAGAAGCAGGAAGTGGTTAAGGATCTTCCACAAAACTCTTGTGAACAGAACAAGAAGCCAGGCTGGGAAAAGGTGCAGTCCAGAAAGGACAAGAAGAAGGAGCGCAAGAAACTGCCCCCAGAAAAACCTCTGGTGCCTCCGCCGAAGCCGAACCAGAAGCCAAGAAGAACAGCAACGAGACCGGAGGCACTTATTATCCGTCCAGCGAACAAAGATAAGTATTCTGAAATACTTACACGGATCAAGGCGGACGTTCGCCCAGATCAGGTCCGCAACACAGTCGAGAAGATACGCAGGACCGCGACAGGGAACATTCTCATAACGCTGTCGAAAGGCAGTAGTGATAGAGGTAAAGACCTGCAGAAGACTATCGCGGGAATACTTAAGGAGGACGCAAATGTCATTAGTACATGACCTGAAGAAGACCTGGAAATTCGCGATATTGACGATACTACAACTAAAGATAACATTCTAACAGCTTTACAAGAGGCAGCTGGAAATGATTGTGGTATAACAGTAGAGGCCATTAAAATTCGTAAGGTCTTACGTAGCAGAACACAAATTGCGTTGGTGACTCTGGCAGCAACGGTAGCGCAGAAAGTGGTAGGAGAACACGGCAAGATTAGGATCGGCTGGACCAATTGTCGTATTAGAACAGTACTAAGACCAGTCCGATGTTATAAATGCTGGCATTTTGGACACCGTGCGGTTCAATGCACAAGTGAAGTCGACCGCTCCAAACTTTGCATTAAATGTGGAGAAGAGGGACACAAAATCGCCGAATGTAATAAGCCTGCTAAATGCGCTCTGTGTGCGGATCAATCCGGTACAGAGAATAACGCCCATCATGCCGGCACAAGCAGATGCCCAGTGTACCAAGAGGCACCCAAGAAGATAACTGATAAACGAAAATGAGAATACTGCAGCTAAACATCAACCACTGTGAAGCGGCACATGATTTGCTCATGCAGACAGTACGTGAACAGAAGCTTGACCTTGTGCTTATATCGGAACCGTATAAACACCTCGGCGGCCAACCATGGGAAACTGACTGCACCAAAAAAGCTGTCATATGGTCCTGTCGCAAGCTCCCCTTCCAGAGTATCGTTAACAATGGCAGCGCCGGCTTTGTAGCAGCATCGGTAGATAGCATCCACTTTTACAGCTGCTACGCACCACCTAGCCTCACTATTGTTGAATTCATGGACTTTCTGGATCGACTGACGGAGGACGCGAAGCAGTACTACCCAGTGGCAATAGCTGGAGACTTCAACGCCTAGGCAGTGGAATGGGGCAGCAAACACACCAACGCTCGAGGTAAAGAACTACTGGAAGCTTTTTCTACGTTAGATGTAGTATTGTTAAACAGCGGCGGTGCGCCGACGTACACTAAAGGAGACGCAAGTTCTATTGTGGATCTTACTTTTGTCAGCAGCAGCCTCATCAGAGGAAACTACGACTGGAAGGTAATGGAGATCTACACGGCCAGCTATCACAATGCGATTCTCTGGGAAGTATCAAAGGACCAGAATCCTAGAAGACCGGCTAAGAAACTTGACATCGTTGGGTGGAAGGTGAAATCCTTTGACCCAGGTGCTCTAGCAGCTGCCCTAAATAGTGAACCGCTTACTACTGGATCTGCAGAAGAAATGACCAAGGACTTGATGAAGAGAGTGACCCAGGCTTGCGAAACCTGCATGCCTCGTAAACGGAGCATGAACCAAAGACCTTCGGTGCACTGGTGGAACGAACACATCAGCTTCCTACGGAAAGAGTGTCTCAAAAAAAGAAGAATATCTCAGCGTGGTTATCGGCGGCCTGACTCAGCGGAACTAGTCGCAGAATACAAGAAAGCTCGTCGACATTTAAACAAAGCCATCAAGGATAGCAAGGAGAACTGCTGGAAAGAGCTAATCAACGAGGTGGACAAAGACTTGTGGGGTAGACCTTACAAGGTAGTCATGGCACACCTGAAATATCAGCCAATGCCGTCTCCTACGTGTCCTCAACTCTTACAGAAGATCTTGACTGCGCTGTTTCCATGACAGCGCGTTTTCAACTATCTGTTGGCACAGGACGAACTGAATGATATTCCACCTGTCACGAAAGAAGAACTGATGGAAGCTTGTAACCGCGTCGGGAATAATAAAGCACCGGGATTGGACGGAATCCCTAATATTGCCTTGAAAACATCTATTAAAGCAGCGCCAGCGTTATTCCTCGACGTCTACATCTGCTTGAAGGAAGGGATTTTTCCTCGGAAGTAGAAACAACAACGGCTGGTACTACTTCCTAAAGGGAAAAAGCCACCGGAAGAACCGTTATCTTATCGTCCACTCTGCATGCTGGATACAGCCGGTAAGATACTAGAACGTATAATCCACCAAAGGAGAGAAGCAGTTGTCGATCCACTCTTAGCAGACAATCACTACGGATTTCGGAAAGGACGATCAACCCTGGACGCGATCAACCTGGTTGTCGGTATAGCCAAAGACGCAATCGCCGGTACCAGATGGAAGGGGGGAACGAAGAAATATTGCCTGGTGGCAACTTTAGACATAAAAAATGCCTTCAACTCCGCCAACTGGGATTGCATCATGCAAGCCCTTCAAGAGATGAACGTACCAGGATACCTACGGAGGATAGTCGCTAGCTACTTCACAGATAGAGTCCTGAGATATGACACGAAGAATGGTCCAAAGGAGTATGATGTTACTGGAGGTGTACCGCAGGGTTCTGTTCTCGGTCCACTTCTCTGGAATGTCATGTACAACGGATTGCTGAGACTGAAACTACCAAGAAATGTCAAACTGGTAGCGTACGCGGACGACGTAGCCGTAGTAATCGTCGCCAAGCATCTTGATGAGATAAAACATATGTTCGCTATCACCTTTGAGCGAATTAACCAGTGGATGGACACAGTAAATCTACAACTGGCTAAACAGAAGACCGAGGCTGTACTTATCACTAGCAGAAAAGTGGTGGAAATGATCAATCTAAACGTCGGAGACCCAGAAATCACATCCCAACCATTCATTCGATATCTGGGAGTGATGCTCGATGCCCGACTTAACTTCAAACAACAAGTTGAACACGTGACCACCAAAGCATCAGCAGTAGTAGCCAACCTAGTACGATTGATGCCCAACATCGGTGGTCCGAAGCAGACAAGGAGGTCATTGCTATCATCAGTAGTTACATCGGTCCTCACATATGGTATATCCATTTGGGCCGACGCACTTGAGATCCAAGAATCATGGAGGAAAGCATGTCTAGTTTACCGACTGAGCGCGCTAAGAGTACCAGCGCCTTTCGAACAATATCAGAGGAAGCAGTGTGTGTCATTTCCGGAACTTTGCCGCTCAGAGTCCTAGCTGAGGAAAGACGTAACCGTTACCAACGAAAGAGGACAACCGCATAAAGTGACGAGGAACTCAGAGCTAAAGAACGGCAGAACCGCATCGCACGATGGCAATCGCAGTGGGACGCCGCGACAACAGGGAGGTGGACACACCGTCTCATACCGAAGATCGACGTTTGGCTAAGCCGAAGTCATGGCGAGGTCAATTACTATCTGACGCAGTTGTTGTCAGGACATGGATGTTTTCGGACGTATCTTCACCGCTTCAAGCATGATGATTCACCGGAGTGCCCGTCATGCCCAGGAATCAATGAAGACGCGGAGCACGTTTTCTTTGAGTGCCGTCGATTTTACCCACAGCGAGATGAGCTGGAGATGATCCTAAAGAAGAAAATCCAACCAGAGACAATAGTAGAAGCAATGTTGTCATCAAGAGCCTCCTGGAACGCCATCAACACATTTGCAACAGAAGTCCTTATAGACTTGCGTTCCATCGAAAGAAGAAGAGCAAATGACAACAACTAGAAGAAAGGTAAAATAACACCTTAGCTACAAGAAGAAAGAGCAGTAGCTAGATCCTCCCCTCACGAAGTAATGCCTAACGGCGGTTTCCGTGAGGGATTAGGGGAAAGAGGAAAAGGGGTTTAGGGTTTAGTGGGTAGGGGCGCTAGCGTCGAGTTTTAGTATGACACTGCGTTGAGTCGCCACATATCCAGGCCAAACAACTATGCCTAGAATCCGTAAAAAGGATTCCCCCCCCTTAAAACAAAAAAAAAAAAACACACACACACACACACACACACATACATACATACACACACACTGCCGGGAATGCCCGGCAGTAATGTCAGGTACCGAGGGAATAAAATATTCGGGGTGGACAAAAACCTAGCAGACAAACGATATGGAAATGTCACAGAACTTTCAAAAATCGTTCACAGTACAGGGGATGGATACCCCAGTGCCGGCGAGGGAAGGCGTGCAAACGAGCCTCAACTTGTTTTCTCAAGCGACCGTTTGCACGGCGGGGTGGACCCCATGGCTCCGCTGTCTAGAAATGCTACAGGGAGTATGAAAACAGCACTGATGGATGTGGTCGAACAGTCAAGCAACGATCCTCCAAAGAGTGGAGGTCCTATTGCTCCCGTCACTACCCATGCTTACCGAGAAAGGATTAACTCTCTACCGACCGCCACTGGCCAACAATCGCCAATGGAGTGGCTCGGTAACAAAATCGAAGAGCTTGCTGATTTTATCAAGGACAAGAAGAATCTCCATCATGAGATCAGTAAATTGGTTACGTCCATTGCTACGGCATATAGGCTGGCCAACAAACCACCAAGCATGTCGGCGTGAGCGACCCAAACAACTCCGGGTCTGACCAAAAAACCACAGTCACCTCTGGTTACTCCAACCAAACCACCACAGCAAGATAAGGACAACAACAAGAAGAGGCCGCTGTCCACGCCCTGCCCTCCCTCAGAAATTGACAAGCCAGCACAAAAAATGACAGCCCGGGACGATACCTGGATTAAGGTGACTTGGCATAAGAAGAAGAAGGAATCAGAACAGGAGCCAGCGGCTCAACCTAATGAAACCCAAAACCAGCCAAGTAAGGGTGGCTTTAAGAAACCGAGGAGGAAGAAGACAAGAACTAAGGATGTGCTTGTCCAAACAGTTGAGGGGCAAACTTACGCTGATCTCCTCAAGAAAATTAAGGTAAAAGTGAACCCGACAGAGACTGGAGTAGACATAAAGTCTATAAAACGGACGAAACTCGGGAGTGTCCTCCTTGAAATGAGTCGGAAGAGTGAGGACAACAGTGCTTTCACTGATGTCGTAAGGGCAGCTACTGCTAACATTGGCACGGTCAAGACACTCACGCCCATGGAGACTGGATTGAAGTAATGCTTACGCGGTTCCGATTCAGTCAAAAAAAAAAAAAAAACATACACACACATACAGACGTACGGACATCATCGTAAAAATTGTCAGGAAAGCTCCTTAGGGCTTCAAAACGTCGAAATCTGTTGAAACCTCGATTTTTGCAAAACGGGGTGAAACCAATAACCTCGATTTTTCGAAAATCATTGATTTTCTTAGCGGGAAGTTAAAAATAATCTGAAAATGTGAATAAACCGTTATTGATATTTGGTTTAACCCGGGAAAAAATTTTTGTAATTACCAAAAAAAAAAATTTTTCTTTAAAGAAAAAATTTTGATCACTTCTGACTATGCAAGTCTGATCAGATCTAATTATATATATTGTTTATAATTGTTTAGACATGAACAGGCATGGTCATGTATGATCAGGCCTGGACGTTTTTAACTCTTCAGACATGAACAGGCATAGACAGGCCTGAGTATTTAGCGGTTCAGGCATGAACAGGCATAGACAGGTATAATCAGGCCTGAGTATTTAGCGCTTCAGACATAAACAGACATGAGCAGGCATAAACAGGTCTGATCAGATCTGAGCATATTTAACGCTTCAGACATGAACAGGTATGATCAGGTCTGACCATTTTTTCCCGGGAAGTCAAGTTTCTACTTAAACAATGATATTAGGGTCAATTTCAGTTACTACCCGAGTCAATTGAGAAATATGACCATTAAGACTATTGGCGTTTAAACTCAAAACCCTTAATGACGTGAATTTAAAATTAGTATTCTTAATTAAATCTATTTCAAGTAATCTAAGGTTTTTTAATCTTATTCAGCCGTGATAGAAACGCGTTCAACTTAATCACTTTTTTTTACAACGATCTCACCATTTCTTATCCAATCATACTTATAATTTAATGTTTTTGCTATATCTTTAGTTTTTAGAAGTAACTTATCAGTTTCAGAACTGAGATACTCATTTCAAAGATCTAGCCTCTGAACAAATTTCCAACCAGGTCCAGGAAAACATCTAGTAGATTTACAATCTTTGATTGTTTTTTGGCACTGATCATGAAGTCACGAATTATAGTAGACTTCAATTAAACTTCTTTATCGGGGTTGGAAAAAAATTTAGTGTAACATTTTTTCGTTACGCGTCACATTTTTCCGTTACGCGCCATCTTTTTCTTATCCCTACCACGCGTGATTCGAAGTATACTTTCTCCAGCGGAGTAGGGATTGGTAAATGTCTCCAATGTATTTTGCGGCCCGTTTTGAGTAGTTACATTTTTGAAATCCAGGTGGCGATTGCATTGACTTCCATAAGAGCCCATGACCCGCTTTGAGTAGTGATGACTTTGACCACTAGGTGGTGTCGTGCAATTGCCATTTACCAATAGCATATCGTTTTAACGGACTTACTCCTTCCACTATACTTGACCATTTTTCTATTGCACGCTTATTTATTCCCAACGCTCTATAGTGACGTGATAAATATATATATCTGTTATATTGTTATATTATTATATATGTTATATTGAAGTGATCAGCAAAATCAAAGGGTTTATCTTAATTCTAATTCCAGTGAATTTCTAAAAAAAGTAAGTAATTACATCTCTTTTTCTAATACTTAGGTGTAATTATGGTATTTATTTTTCCAAGTTATTTAAAATTAACCTCAGTTTTTGATTGTATTTTTCAATACACTAACACGTGGGTGTAATTATGGTATCAATTTTTTCTAATACTTGAATGTTGATTGTGGTATTTATTTTTCTAAAATATTCAAAGTCAACCTCAGTTTTTGATTGCATTTTTCAAAACACCAACACGTGGGCGTGATCATGTTATTTATTTTTCAAGTTTTCAAATTATTTAAGCTTAACCTTTGTCATATATATAAATACATATATATATATATATATGTATGTCGGAGATAATATCGAGCTGGGTTTTCCCAGAGATAGGAAATTCCCAACATTTTAGTTTGTCTGTTAATTTTAAGCAAAATTGTAAAGCATAGAATATTTAGATATTATTTACGACTTAAGCTGAATATATTTTTATGGTTATGACGATGGGCTTAAGTCCGGAGTGACAATGGTCACCAAACGTAGCCGAGGTCACAGGATAGAAGTAAAAAAGTATATAGTTAGAAATATCGACAGACAATGAGGGCTGTCGAAATATTGTTGAGTGAATAAGTACTTAGGGTACTTGGAAGAGTAGTTCTCGTTGAACATTGATCAAGTAAAGATCGCATACATCCTGCTGACCCCGGATTCGTTCTCGGTCTTATTTCCCCAACGTCTTTAACTGTTATATCAATCGTAGTAGAATATTTGTAATTAAATCTATCATTTGTACAAGTTAGTGTACGTTATATTTCAAATCAAGGTTTGTGTTATATTTGATTATTGTGAAATAAATAAAGATGGCTGAAAATGATCCGAAGGACTCCAATAATGCCCAAACCAGTATTCCTCCGACAACAGAAGTCGTCCAAAAGACGGTGAGTGCTTAGCATCTTACTCGAGTCGTCTCCTGGCGTCACTCACGTCAAAGTGGAAAAATTTAACTGCGGAAGAAATCGCAGTATCAGTTGTTCTTGCGCACACGGCTCAGTTTGATAGTCGTCTTCAACGTTTGGCGTTCACCACAGACGTCAAGTCCCGTGTTCAACTGCAGAAAGAGTTAAAAGCTTTTTCTTACACGCGCAAAAGACCTGCGTCGTCCCAAGATGAGCGACCGCCGTCTGATTTCAAGAAATTTAAGTCAGCCGCGCCAATTAAGTGTCATTCATGTGGGAAAATGGGGCACAAGAGGAAAATCAGAGGAAACCAGAGTCATCACCAAACAATCAGGTAGCTGTTAAACATGTTCCAACGCACAACAAGCCTGTTACCTGCTACAAGTGTGGGGAAATTGGACATATCGCTTCCAAATGTCAATCTACGGCCAGCAGCACTTCGAAGAATCATGGAAGCAAGGACTTCAGAGAGCGGCAAATCGATTTCTGCACAGTGGCAGCTCCGTCAGGTTCCTTAATACATCGTGGTGAGTCGTTTTCATTTTGGTTTGATTCGGGAGCTGAATGCTCGTTAATTAAAGAAAGTTTTGCCGCTAAATTTGCGGGTAAACGTAAAAATAATTTAATAATTTTAAAGGGCATTAGAAATGTCGGTGTAAATAGTACTGTACAAATTTTGTCTGAAATTGTAATTAATGGCCATACGTTAGAGATTTTATTGCATGTCATCCCTGATGATTATTTGAAATGTGACATTATGATTGGTCGTGAAATTCTTGGTCAAGGATTTGATATAAATATCTCAGCAGATAGTTTTAGTCTATTTGAAAGTAAAAAGATTAATGTATGCGATAAAGTCGAGTCCGATAGAAAGATTGATTTTAATAATGTAGATACGGATGTAAATGAAGATAGTAGAGAAAAACTTATTTCAATTTTAAAGGAACATACCGACTCTTTTATTCAAGGTTTTCCAAATACTCGGGTTAATACTGGGGAACTTAAAATACGTTTAGTTGACCCTAATGTAACTGTACAAAGGCAACCGTATCGTCTTAGTGCTGAGGAAAGGCAGGTAGTAAGAGAAAGAATAGGTGAACTATTAAATGCAAATGTTATACGTCCCAGCTGTTCACCTTTTGCCAGCCCTATATTGTTGGTTAAAAAGAAAAATGGTTCAGACCGTCTATGTGATGATTATCGCTCATTAAATGATAATACTATTGACGATAAATTTCCACTACCTCTTATTGCTGATCAGATAGCCCGACTTTCGAACGCAAAATATTTCACGTGCTTAGACATGGCCAGCGGGTTTCACCAAATCCCTGTCCATCCAGAGTCCATTGAGAAAACGGCGTTTGTCACGCCTGATGACCAGTTCGAATATCTGACCATGCCATTTGATCTGAAAAATGCACCATCCGTTTTTCAACGAGCTGTTATGAAAGCTCTTGGAGATCTCGCTTATCAATGAGTTATCGTGTATCTAGACGATATCATGGTTATTGCCTTAACAATCGAGGAAGCGTTAGAAAGACTCCGAAAAGTTATTAAAATTCTTATCAAAGCCGGATTCTCATTCAATTTTTCTAAGTGTTCGTTCCTCAGAACTTCAGTGCAATACTTAGGATATGAGATTTCCGCTGGAGAGGTTCGACCCAACTCCCGTAAAATAGAAGCATTGACCATGCTACCTGCACCCCAAACAGTGACTCAGTTGAGACAATTCATCGGTCTCTCTTCTTACTTTCGTAAATTTATTCCCAAGTTCTCGCAGGTAATGAGACCCTTATATCGACTAACCTCAGGTACCAAAAGAGATATTGAATGGACAGAAGTCCATGAAAACGTTCGTCGAAAAGTAATCGCAGCATTAACTAACGAGCCGGTGCTAATGATCTTTAACCCAAATCTTCCTATTGAACTGCATACGGACGCTAGTTCCGAAGGCTATGGCGCCATATTAATGCAAAAGTTAGATGGTTCTAATCGAGTTGTAGAGTACTATAGTCAAGCGACTAGCTCAGCTGAATCGAAGTATCATTCGTATGAACTGGAAACGTTAGCTGTATTTAATGCCGTTAAATACTTCCGTCATTATTTACATGCACGATCGTTTGTAGTTGTAACGGATTGTAATTCGTTAAAGCTGCCCGGAAGAAAGCCGATCTAACACCAAGGGTTCATCGATGGTGGGCTTTCTTACAGACTTTTAATTTTGATATTGTTTTCAGAGAAGGCAAGCGTATGGCTCACGCTGACTTCTTCTCTCGAAATCCTATCATAAAACAGCCAGGTACGAATCGAAACAAAATTGTAGAAAAACATATTAACCTGGCAGAAATTTCAGATAATTGGCTTTTAGTTGAACAACGTCGCGATTCTGAAATTAGTATGATAGTGAAAGAATTAGAAAACGATGAGTTGCCACCCGATGTAGCTAAGACTTATGAATTACAGTCTGGATTACTCCATCGCAAAATTCAACGGCGAGGTAAAACACTTTGTTTACCTATTATCCCTCGTGCTTTTCGGTGGTCGGTGATAAACCACGTGCATGAATCCATTATGCACTTGGGTTCAGACAAAACACTTGATAAAGTTTGTGATTATTATTGGTTTGAAGGAATGGCGGAATATGTCCGTAAATTTGTTGATAATTGTTATACCTGTAAGGTTTCCAAGTCCAGTTCGGGTAAAGTACAAGCAGAGCTTCATCCTATCCCTAAAACTAGTATTCCTTGGCATACAGTACACATGGACATTACGGGTAAGCTGAGTGGGAAAAACAATTCTAAAGAGTATGTTATTGTTCTAGTAGACGCATTTACTAAGTTCGTTTTGTTGTACCATACTCGTAAAATAGATACTGTTAATAGCATCAAAGCCTTGAAATATGCTATATCCCTCTTTGGTCCTCCGACTCGCATAATAGCAGATCAAGGCAGATGTTTTACAAGTAAAGAATTTCAGGAGTATTGTGCATCTCAAAATTCAAAATTACATTTACTTGCTACGGGTTTTAGTTGAGCGAATGGTCAGGTAGAAAGAGTAATGGGTACTCTTAAAAGTATGTTTACTGCAGCCGAAACGAATGGAAACTCGTGGCAGGCAGTTGTCAATGAAATTCAACTGGCAATGAATTGCACTACCAATCGAGTCACTAATGCGAGTCCCTTAGAATTGTTAATTGGTAAAGTAGTCAGACCTTTTGGAATGGTAGTTGGCCAGGTAGATAAAGAAATAGATATCTCTGACGTAAGGCAAAAAGCTATTGAGAATATAGAAATAAATGCTAAATACGATAAGTATAGATTTGATAAAAATAAAGCTAGAATTGAACCATTTAAAGTACGAGATTTTGTGTTAATTAAGAACGAAGAAAGAAATCAAACGAAGCTTGATCCTAAGTTTAGAGGTCCATTTGTAGTGGCGGAAATTCTCGATGGTGATCGGTATACTTTGAAGTCATTAGACAATAATAGGACTTATAAATATAGTCACGAGAATTTGAGGAAAATGCCGGAAAGTCATATTCCTATTGAATTGGATATACCAGATGATCATGAAAGTGATGAACAGGAAGTTTCTCAGAATGACTCTGAGACAGAGTCAGAAACCACCGGGGGGAAGACTGAGCACTAATGGTAGTTGTTTAAAGTCGCACCACGTGCATCAGGCTGTAGGTCATAATGGCAAATCAATGGTGGTTTGGCCAGAGTGTGATGGGCAGTAGATGATGTGGTGGCGATGAGAAAAATTTTGCTTCTGGGGGTCAAACTACTTGCGCCAAGCTGTAGTCGTAACTGCGAATCCAGAGTGATTTGAATCAATCTTGGTTGCCAAGATTGTCAGGGCGCGATGGGCAGTTGGTGAAGTAGCGGGGGCCTGAGGAGAAAATTATAAGTTGTACTACATGTGTCATTGGTTGACAATGTAGGAAAGGTTTTGAAGACTGGTGTACATAGTTGAGTAACTATGGTAGTACACAGTTTTGCTGTATGCGATATACAGTTGCAGACCATTGTGTGCTAAGGGTCTATACCTGGGGTGGTGATGAATATAGCCTGCATGATCGCTGGGATAGACAAATCGTAGAAATTTTGAAAAGGCATCCTTAAGAAACTAAGTTTCTTAGATTTGATAGTCGAGAGTTTTCGTAGCTCGAATGAACCTCTGAATAAAGAAATGTTAATGAAAAAAAAAAAAAAAAAAAAAAAAATGAAATGACACGGCTTGTAATGACATGTTTACAGATGCACCCGAGGACGTGTGATCGTTAGGTTGGCCGTGTCGGAGATAATATCGAGCTGGGTTTTCCCAGAGATAGGAAATTCCCAACATTTTAGTTTGTCTGTTAATTTTAAGCAAAATTGTAAAGCATAGAATATTTAGATATTATTTACGACTTAAGCTGAATATATTTTTATGGTTATGACGATGGGCTTAAGTCCGGAGTGACAATGGTCACCAAACGTAGCCGAGGTCACAGGATAGAAGTAAAAAAGTATATAGTTAGAAATATCGACAGACAATGAGGGCTGTCGAAATATTGTTGAGTGAATAAGTACTTAGGGTACTTGGAAGAGTAGTTCTCGTTGAACATTGATCAAGTAAAGATCGCATACATCCTGCTGACCCCGGATTCGTTCTCGGTCTTATTTCCCCAACGTCTTTAACTGTTATATCAATCGTAGTAGAATATTTGTAATTAAATCTATCATTTGTACAAGTTAGTGTACGTTATATTTCAAATCAAGGTTTGTGTTATATTTGATTATTGTGAAATAAATAAAGATGGCTGAAAATGATCCAAAGGACTCCAATAATGCCCAAACCACTCGTCCTCCGACATATATATATATATATATATATATATATATATATATATATATATATATATATATATATATATATATTTATATATATGTATATATATATTTTTTGTAAATTGATAAATTAATTTTTTTTAGATTCAACGATGGAAATATCGCCAAATCCTGAGGAATCTTCAAATGCAGTTACTGTTCAAGTTGATGTCCATCATCGGCATTGTTCACAACTCAGTGCATCAGTTGCTACCACAAACCATGTCTGTGTGAATGAAACTCAAGCAACGAGTGATGTTTCTTCAATCCACCCTGGTTATCCAAAAACAGCTGCAGAGCGAATGCGAGAGTATAGAGCTCGGAAAAAAAAAGAAACTCTAACGGTGAATCATCAAAAACAGAAAAGATCAGCCGCAGAGCGTGCCAAAGAGTACAGAATCCGAAAAAAAATGAAGATCCATTCAGGAGGTAAGAGTTTTTCAGTTATCTACGATCAATATTATAAATAATAATTTATTTAGTAAATTAATTAATCAATTTTTTTTTTTAGATTCAACGATGGAAATATCGCCAAATCCTGAGGAATCTTCAAATGCAGTTACTGTTCAAGTTGATGTCCATCATCGGCATTGTTCACAACTCAGTACATCAGTTGCTACCACAAGCCATGTCTGTGTGAATGAAACTCAAGCAACGAGTGATGTTTCTTCAATCCACCCTGGTTATCCAAAAACAGCTGCAGAGCGAATGCGAGAGTATAGAGCTCGGAAAAAAAAGAAACTAACGGTGAATCATCAAAAACAGAAAAGATCAGCCGCAGAGCGTGTTAAAGACACGTCAGAGTTAAAGCCAAAGTCAGAACTTGGTTGAGTCAACGTTAATTCAACAATTAGAGCATGAAACTAATTATGTAGCATACACGGATTTTCATCGGCATAAACTGGCTCATGATGAATTTCAAAAGAAATTTGTTCGAAATTCATTTGGTCATATGTGCTCAGTTTGTGAAAGACTATGGTTTAAAGATGACTTAAGATCTTCATCCCTTCAACATCGTTCAATCTTGAAAACAATAGTTCCTCATATTAACATAAAGGACGTTGTTGTATGTAATACCTGTGTGACATCTTTAAATAATAATAGTATTCCTGTGATGGCATCTTATAATGGATTTAAATTTCCGAAGAAACCCGATTATTTACCGCCATTAGACTTAATATCTGAACGATTGATTTCTCCACGTATCCCATTCATGCAGATTAGGAGATTAAGACACGTTAACGGTCAGTACGGTATTTATGGACAAATAATTAATGTTCCTGTGTCTATAGATTCAATGGTTCGTACTCTTCCTAGAAGTTTATCTGATGATCACTGCATCAATGTGCACATTAAACGCAAGAAAATCCATAAATCCAGTTATTTGAATGGTATAATAAACAAAGGTACAATAAAAATTTGGCTCCAATTTTTATTAAAGTCGCTGTAAAATAACTTAACATTAAATATTTATTTATACCGGATCTGGGTGTTGAAAAGAAATTATAAACACTTATTCGTGGTTTTCTCGTTTATTATATAAAATATCACAGTTTAAAATTAGTGAACACTTGACTCTTAATAACTATCATAAATTTAACTTCTTAATTTATTTGAACTATTTAATTAAGTAATACGAGAATTATTATTAAATTAAGTATTTGAAATTACTGTAATTATAATCATAAAGACGAGTTATCAATATGTTGGCACCATACACAAATATCAATTTAAGGTTTTAATAAGAGCGTTGAGTTAATCAAGTTTACCAAGATTTGAATACGAGCTCAGATTTAATTAATTGCATGAATTTGTTGATCTATTATTTTATCACAATAAAAATTATTAATGACGCGACAATAGTTAGTACGAGCGATGATACGAGTGAAGAGCACGGAGGAGAGTCAGAACGTGAACTGAAATCAGCAGTCACAAGAGAGGCTTGAATAAAAGCAAGAGATTATAAGATTATTTGCATACCTGGTGATCAGTGACATCACCTCATCCAGGTATGACAACGACTTGAACTGAAGACAATTTTAATTAATGAGTCATGCAGGTATTATATTATTAAGACTGAATATTATTTAATCTCTTGTGAATGCTGATTCAAAATGTAAAATAATTTATATAGTATGTAAAGCATGATCCCGAGATACCGGCATAACAACAATCGAGAGGTTACGTTTTTAATTATTATTATTAACCAACATTTATTATTAACCAATTATTATAAAGACAAGAAGTTGGTACCTGAATCTCCGATGATGGAAAATTATCCTGGATAAGTTGTTGAGTTGTATTGCACAATGATGCACTGAATTAATTTAGGTATACTGAGCACGTGTAGCTGGCCACCGCGTGTAGAGTAATTATGCCGGTTGGCGGGTAACCATCTATTTGCCTTGGGGAGTTGACTATCAGGGTGCGCGTCAATCGCAGCACCACTGATGCAGTAGAGTGCGGATTTACCAAGTGTTCTGGCGCGAACATTTGGTATTTACGCAACAGTCGCCATTATATACTATGTATGATATTAAGGTTGACGAATCCTTTTTTGAAAACAATGACATCGATGCTGTGCCTCAAGATAAAATAAGTGAACACATAGCAATCGAAGAAAGTTTGGTATCTCAGCAGCAAACATTGATGTGGAATGAAGAAAAATATTTAAGATTAGCCCCAGGAGAAAAAAATCTTCCACATAGTTTACTTTTTGATGAACACGCGGAGGAATTATCTTTTCCTGCAATATACTTGGGCCAATTTCGTACGTTTCGTGACGGAGTACGAGTAACGCCGTATACAATGGCTACAGGTGAACTTAGACGCTCCGACCGTCGAGCTGTTACTCCATATCATGTATTATACATGGCAATGAAAATAATGAGACTTCGAGTTCGTGATTCCCTCACAGTTGCCTTTAAGCATATAGGGAAAAACACAAAAATCACACGTGAACAAATTGAAAATGAAGATTATGTCAATAATTGCATTGAAACTAATTTTGCATTTCTGAAATCAATTCCCAATTCATTATGGTACTGGGCTGATAAAAAAAAAAAATTTATTTGCAATGATTAGACAGTTAGGCAAACCAACAATATTTCTCACCATTAGTGCAAATGAAATTGGATGGACTGATTTAATTCAATTATTATATAAGTTAAAAAATAATGGAGCTGAATTGTCAAAAAAAGATGCTGAAGAATTACACTATCTTGAAAAAGTTACTCTGATTAATGAAGATTCTGTAACGTGCGCAATCTATTTCAATAAGCTGGTCAATGTACTCTTGAATATTTTACAGTCTCCTAAGAAGAGTCCATTTGGAAAATACTATGTGATGCATTATTTCAAAAGAATTGAATTTCAGCATCGAGGTAGCCCGCATGCCCATACATTACTGTGGCTAGCAAATGCACCGAATGATGCTTTAGGTGAAAATAAAATGGATGCAATTTCACTGATCAATCATCTTATCTCCATTTCATCGAAAGAAGCATCAGGGCAAATAAAATTACAAACACACAAGCACTCATTCACCTGTTACAAACTAATATCGGCTCATAGACCTCAACAATGTCGTTTTGAAGCACCATTCATGCCTTCTCGTTATACAGAAATATTATTACCTATGCAACAAGATGAAATCGGTTTTAATCACTATATGCAATCTTACAGAAATATTCGAATTAATCTCGAAAATAATGATTATGAGGATTTGGATAGTTTTTACCAGCAAAATAATATTTCTTCAGATGATGAATATCGCAATATACTTCGAACAGGAATCAAGAGACCAAGAGTTTTCATAAAACGCGAGCCCAGTGAGAAATGGCATAATCCATTTAATCCGTTTATTTTGAACCTGGTTAAATCTAATATGGATATTCAGTTCATAACGGAAGAATATTCGTGTGCCCAGTACGTAGCTGAGTATGTTAATAAAACAAATCGCGGAATAAGTAATTTACAACGTGAAATCATTAAATGTATGGATGAACACCCGGAGTTTGATGTTGTGGAAATTACAAGAAAATTGGGAGTTGAAATGCAGAATAGTGTTGAAATACCAAATCAAGAAGCTTCCTGGTACCTTCTAAGAGAATCGATGTCAAAAAGCTCTTCTGTTATAGTTTATATTCCAACGATGTGGCTAGAGGAGCGGCAAAAACTCAAGAAAACTACTAAAGAGCTGGATGAAATGGGAATTGATGATGATTCTACTGATATTTGGAAAGAGAACTGGTTTACAAAATATCAAAAAAGGCCTGAAGAATTAAGTGGTGTCACGCTTGCCCAGTTTGTTGCTTATTATAATGTTCACAGCGATGGAAAAGTTACAAAACGGCAAAAATCTAGAATAATTCGTTATCGAAGTTATGACATGTCACAAAATTTGTCAGATTACAAACGGGAAATGGTAACTTTACATATTCCGTTTAAGAGTGAAGATGTAGAAATCTTAGCTGAAATGAAGTTTATTGCAATTTATAACACTAATGAAAATTTGATTTTACAACGCAGACAAGAGTTTGAATCTAACTTGGACGTTCTAAAAACTATAGAGATTTGTCGTAATTTGTGTCGCGAAGACGGAATTGATGATAATGATGAACCGGAAGAAAATATTATTGCTGAGCAAAATCCATTTCAGCATTTGTATGATAATCCAGATGCCATTGTTAATGATGATATTCGTTTAGCAACGTTACATAAATTGGGGATTATTGCAAAAAGAAGAGAAAATTTAATGGCCAACGAAGATTTTTATAATTTGATGAGAATGGCTAATGAAAAACAAAAAAGTTTATTGCTTCATGTTATCTATCATCTTTTATCATCAGATAATGTTCCTTTTCAAATATTTTTTACAGGCCCCGCTGGATGCGGTAAAACATTCGTAATTAAACTTTTAATGGAAATTTATAATCGTTACACTGATAATGACGGATACTGTAATGCATATATAACTTGTGCTTCAACGGGTAAAGCTGCAGTGGCGATTGCAGGAACAACTGTACATACAGCTTTAAAAATATCATTATCAAGGTTACTTCCTTTAAGTAACGAAACTGCGCAGCAATATAGAACATTGTTTAAATATGTTAAAGTTATTATTATCGAATTTCAACTGCTAATGATGTTTATAGTGGATGTACTACCAAGGATCAAGAGACTTTTGTGCACCAAAAACTACATAAAATGTCCTTGATTGATACAAATGGGTTGCCTTACCAAACAACATTTGTAATAAATATTTATTACATGATTACTACAAACATTGATGTATCTGACGGATTAGCAAATGGAGCTGTTGGGAAGTTAGTTCATGCAGAAACCGATATCGAAGGAGTAGTTAAAATAGCATGGCTTGAGTTTCCAGAATTACCTCGAATTGGTGAAAAATTGAGACGTAAAGCAGCAGGTCACGCAGCAGAAAATAATATCAGTCAAATGGCTGTACCAATTGTACAAAGATCCTCTACAATTCCGCTCAATAATAACAAAACTATAGTTGTTAAACGTACTCATATTCCGTTAGTTTGTGCTTGTGCTACTACCATTCATAAATCACAAGGTAGCTCATTTCCGGAAATTGTTTATGAATATGAGAAACATCACAGCCAATCCTTGTTATATGTTGCTTTATCCCGGGTAACGAGTATTGAAGGATTGTATATAACTACTCTCAATAATGATAAAACATTTTATCATGGCCGAAAAACGTCAACGTCCACCATCGATTTACAAGCAGAATTTAAACGATTGTCTCTGAATAAAGTAGAGACTATAAATGAACAATTGTTTCAGTTTATAAATAACAGGAAAGGTTTGTCACTTTTTACTTTCAATTGTCAAAGTCTTAGAGCTCATGTAGCTGACCTGGATGATTCAATTGTGAAAAATTCGAATGTTTTAGTTCTGTCTGAAACATGGCTAAACAATGACAGTGAAATAAACATTACTGATTTCAAATGCATTGCACAATTTAAACGGCTGAACACAAGAGCAGGAGGTGTAGGAATATATTATAATTCTAAAGATGTTGCTAACATTGTAACTTCATCGATAGATTTTTCTGTTCTTTCTCCTGACTTTCATGGGTCACTAACTTCAGCAGTTGGTGATTTATGTATGGCTCAATGCACAATGGTAAATGGGATAAAAATTTTGATTGTTGCAATATATATATCTCCTAATCAGAAGGTGGACGATATTATTGATTTTATTCACCATTCATTGTTATCATACACAAGTGGCGGTGCCTCTTTACTCGGCAACAATAATGATAAAATACCGATGATATTAAGTGGAAATTTTAATATCAATTTTGCATCAGAAAAATCTTTGAAACTAATTGAATTTTTGAAAGATAAACTGAATTTATCCATGAAAAACAATGCTCAAACGTCGACAACGAGATCCGGCACTACAATTGATGGAGTTTTCGCTCGGTTACTAAATTTTGTGGAATGTAAACAATATATTTCGTATTTCAGTTACCATAAGCCATTAATAACACAAATATATAATGACGAAATCAATGATAGTAATAATTCTATTACAATTAATGAAATTCAATAATAATCTTTGTAGTAATAAGCTAAAATGAAATAATTGTAGAATTTGTATTTATGTCTATGATAATAAAAGCCTTTTATTAAACTTTATCTAATTTAACTTTATTTAACCAATTTCTGTAAAGTTGCATATAGTAAATTATTTTTTGAAAAATAACGTCATAAGGAAGTTTCACTTCTTACGAGTGTACGCTAGTACACGCATACATTTTTTTTTTGTTAATTTACTGAAATTAACTGAATTGATGCAACGATTCATGTTTTATTATCTTGCTTAATTGTATTTACGTGAGTTCAGCGAAGATTATTGTGTTATTTAGTTAATTAATTGCCGTTAATTAATTTGAGCGAAGATTGATTTTTTTGATTCGATGGTTATTAATTTAGCTGAGCGAAGGTTCATTATTTTCTTGGGTATTTAACGAGTTATTATTAAGTGGTTTATTATGATTAACTCATTGTTATTATTGCGGCGACATTGAACTTTTTCCTTGTTCGGGTTGCGAACTGCGAATCGACGACCGCGTCGACGATTATTGTTATTAATTTTCCTTGCGTTTACTTTCTTGATTTGTCAATATTAACCAATCGTTTCCATTTATTGTTAATAAATTTATAATTTAATTTTCTCTATTAATTTTTTTAATTAATTGCGAATTAATCCGAGCAATCCCGAATACTTTCCTCGTTCCTCTATAATTAAGTCGTACCCTTAAGGCCCGCCACCCGACGAAGAGAGTCCCGGACCGGAATAGCCGGAAATCAACGTGATCGGAGCAAAGGTCCTGGCGCCCAACAACAGGTAAAGCAGGTAGGCCAGGTTATTTATTTCGGACTTCGTCCTCGCTAACGCACGGGGATGAAAATACCCGTTATAACATATAGAATATAAAATATTCACTCTGTTACTCTAAGCGATGGGAGTGAAATAGAAGTGAAATTTACTCCGAATTTAATTACTTCCGAAATTAAATTATTAAAAAAAAGAAAAAGATTCGAATCAATAATTTTAATCTTTGAAACACTTCGTCTCAGAGTGAATTTCACTGCTAGTTGGACTCAATTAATTCGAAATCATACACTCGCATTTACCCCCAAATCACTCTGCATTCACTCCGAAAAATTTTTGCAGTGTAGTAATAAAATTTGAATGATTATTATTATTATTATTATTATTATTATTTTCTGCCGCAGGATTTTCCTGTTACTGCAATATGAAAATCACATTACTACAACATGATTTTTACATATTGCTACCACAAGATTTTCATGGTGCTACCACAGGAATGTATCAAGTTGCAGCGCCTATTTATTTTTTTCCGTGTATACAATAGAATCTCGATAACTCGAATCTCGTTGTGGTATTCTTCAGTATAACGAAAAATATTGCTTTTTTCTTCCGCTGAACTCCTAAATACGCGGTATGTCCAATTGTGTAGACTCATTAACTCGAAAAAATGTTATTTCTTTATACGGTATTGATAGTACATATTTATAATTCAAATTTCAAAAAGTAGACTCCATAAGTCGAATTTAGTAAAATATATATGTATTCTCATGGCTTACTTGAAATTCTTCGAAGTAAAATTAATAAAATCTAAAAACGATACTTGATACTTTTGTCCTATTGTGTGTACTACTTTATATACACGTTTTCCTGATCTAGATGAATGCTAACTGATTTGGTTCAAGCTGTATCATGATGAAAATATAAGTGTAAATGGACTTATCTCGTTCAAGAAGGCAGAAAAATTTTCAAAGTCACTGGGTCTCATTTTTTTTGAGCCAAAAAGTACCTAACTAGTTGACAAATTTTAAGTGTAATGCATTTGTATTTAACCCTCGGAGTACACTAGGGGTCATTTTGACCCCAGATTTTTTTTTATCCTAAAATATTTCTCAAAAATAGATTTGTTTTTAATTAATTTTTTCAACATTAACAACTATTCAATTTGGAATAATAGTAATTGTATTTAAAAGAGCATTGTTTTACCTACAAAAAATTAGAAAAACGGTTGACCCTGAAGGCCATCCCTGCAACTTCCCGCTAATTCCATACCTAGGCGCTTAAAATTGCACTTATGACGTTTTTGAGCTTTTCGAGCTCAAAAATACAATTTATGTGTTATTTTGAGCTCTCCGAGATCAAAGAGATAGCAAAAAAATTGATCTGATGAAAAATTTCGGAGTTATTACAAAAAAACAATTTTTTCGATTTTTTTCGACAATTATATCTCACGAACGCATCAACCGATTTTGACGCTCTGTGTAGCGATCAATGCAGGTTTTCAAGGTTAAGAGCTGATTAGTTTTTGAAGTTGATCGGTTCAGCCAATCCGGAGATATTTAAAAAAAATGAAAAAAAAAAAAAACAACTTTTTTTGTCACTTTTTTTGCAATTTCTCGAAATCTACTGATCCGAATCGGTTTCAACTTACAAGAAATCTAAGTTTGGTGAAGCCCTTTCGAATGACACCAACCACGATGGAATCGGTCAAGCCGTTCAAAAGTTACAAGTGGTTTACACACACACACACACACACACACACACACACACACACACACACACACACACACACACACACACACACACACACACACACACACACACACACACACACACAGACGTACGGACATCATCGTGAAAATAGTCAGGAAAACTTCCTAAGACCTCGAAACGTCGAGATCCGATGAAAACTTGATTTTCGATAAACGGGGTAAAACCAATAATTTCCCGATTTTTGAAAATTTTCAATTTTCTTAGCGGGAAGTTAAAAATGTAATAACCTGAATTCCGATAAAATACATAGTTTCTAAGATGTAATTCTTCGAAACCCGAGTCAAAATTAAAAACATATTTTGAGCCTCCACAACCTACTCGAGGAGTTATAGGCTGAAATTATGGTTTTAGATTTTTTCGACTATGATGACGCGTATATCAGAACCGTAATTTCAGCCTACAAGTGGTATATTTGTCCGCTTTTACCAAAGTTAGACTGAAATCACCGTTTTAGAACCATAAATTGAGCCTACTGAGCTTACATCTCTACCGTAAAAAAGCTCCTTATTGGTTAATACGATGTAGGCGAGGGGAAAGAAAGGAAAGGAGAATGGATTCAGATAAAAATGGCTGCTGTTAGCGGCATGCTATGTCCGGCGCATGCCATTTGATAAAAAAATGATAAAAAAAGGATTTTGCCAATGTCATATCTATATTTTATTTATATTATAGAGCTATCGCAAATTCAGACTGTGACTCTTAATTTAAACCTAACATTCGCTAATTATAGAAATAACATGAAAATCCGTTCTAACCGAGATTCGAACCCAAGCCGCGCGCTTGCCAGACCGATAACTAACCCCTACACCGTACGACCGATGAGTTGATTTACATCTCATCATTCTCATAAACTAAATTTATATGGTGACGATTTTTCTGAAATTTTTGTATCTTTCGCTACCCTATTGAAAATAATTTTCAAAATTTTTTCAAATTTTCTTACCCAACCAAAAAAAAGTTACAAGTTATTTAAAGAAAAATATGTTTTTTTTTTTGTTAAATAACCATAACTTTTTTGAAAATTGACTTATTGGGATTTTTAACTTCCCGCTAAAAATCTCAGATTTTCAAAAATCGGGAAGTTATTGTTTTCACCCCGTTTTGCAAAAATCGAGTTTTCATCAGATCTCGACGTTTGAAGGTCACAGGAAGCTTCCCTGACTATCCCCGCGAGGTTGTCACTATGTCTGTATGTATGTGTGTGTGTGTGTGTGTGTGTGTGTGTGTGTGTGTGTGTGTGTGTGTGTGTGTGTGTGTGTGTGTGTGTGTGTGTGTGTGTGTGTGTGTGTGTGTGTAAGTATGTGAATCACTTATAACTTTTGAACGGTTGAACCGATTTCATCGCGGTTGGTGCCATTCGAAAGGGCTTCGCTAAACTTAGATTTCCTGAAAATTTGAACCGATTCGGACCGATAGATTTTGAGAAATTTTGAAAAATCTCAAAAAAAATTAGAAAAAAATCATTTTTGAAAGTGGTTTTTTTGGAATATCTTTTAAACGGCTCAATCGATCAATTTCAAAAACTAATCAGCTCTTAACGTCAAAAAACCACGCCGGTCGGCGCTAATCCGGTCAAAATCGGTTGATTCGTTCGAGAGATAGCGTGAACGAAATAAAACCGAAAAAAACCGAAAAAACTGTTTTTTTCACATAACTTCGTCATTTCTTCTCGGATCGTTTTTGATGATATAAAATAATTTCAGAGGTTAAAAAATCGCGTCGATTGCCGCCGAAAACGTGGAAATCGGTTAATTAGTTCGAGAGATATCCTCGACGAAATGTTTGGAAATAAGGATTTTTTCAACATAACTTCGACATTTTTTGGAATAACTTTCAAACAGCTCTACCGATCGATTCCAAAAACTAATCAGCTCTTAACATCATAAAACCACGTCGATTGCCACCAAGCTGGTCAAAATCGGTTGATTCGTTCGAGAGATATCGTGAACGAAAGAAAACCGAAAAAGTGTTTTCAGAGTTACTCCGAAATTTCTAGTTTGAACAATTGAAACTTAGAAATTATTTATAAGGCTTAAAAAACTACGTAGAATGCCGCCAACCGCGTAAAAATCGGTTCATTCATTCAAAAGTTATTGCGGTATGAACATTCAAAAAATAGTGTTCCATGAAACTTCTATCAGACTTTTGAGCTCAAAGAGCTCAAAAGCATAGAAAAGGTATCTTTTTGAGCTCGGAGAGCTTAAAACAACTCACAGATTGTACTTTTGAGCTCGAAGAGCTCAAAAAAGCGGCCAGGTATTAACGGAATTAGCGGGAAGTTGCAGGGATGGCCTTTAGGGTCAACCGTTTTCCTAATTTTTTTTTGAAAATTTTTGTTTTTAAATGTACTTTTTAGAAAAAAAATAAAAATAATAATTTGGATCCATATTCAACGTTTTTTTTGAAACTTTCGGAAAAAAAAAGAAAATTTCGGGATAAATGCCATTTTTGATTTTCGATTTTTTTTTATAAAATATTTCAGCATTTTCTGCGAATTTCCTGAAATTTTAAGAGTGGCATTTTTTTTCTTACTATTTTTTTTTAGAAATGAAAAAAAAATTTCTTTTTAAATGTTTGTTTTTCGTTATAGCACTAAAAATTTTTCAGCAGATTTAGAAAACTTCAAAATCCGAGAAAAAAAAATAAAAAAGAACAATCATCGAAATGATTTGATTATTATTTTTCAATGAAGTTAGATCAAAAATTAAAAAAAGCATTCAATTTTTTTTTTTGTATTTTTTTTCCAAAACTACATGCAACAACAAAAAAATGAAATTGTTGTTTGATCCATTTTGGAACAACGCATGAACTTTCAAAAATTTTGAGGCAATTAATTTCAAACAAAATTTGTTTGAAATTATTTTCATTTACACAGCAAAAAATATTTTTGTTGAATGATTTATAAAAAGTAGACTTGAATAGAATGTGATTTCATTTTTTTACACGTTTAAATAATTTACATATCCTAAATTCAGGAGAATTTGAGTATTTTCTCACTATCAGACGATAGTTTTGAAAAAAAAAAAAAAATAATCCAATCTTATCGATGATTGTCATTTAAAATTTTTTTTTCTCGGATTTTGAAGTTTTCTAAATCTGCTGAAAAATTTTCAGTGGTATAACGAAAAACAAACATTGAAAAAAAATTTATTTTTTTCATTTCTAAAAAAGACAATAGAAAGAAAAAAAATGCCACTCTGAAAATTTTAAGAAATTCGCAAAAAATACTGGTTTTTTATAAAAAAAATTAGGAAAACGGTTGACCCTGAAGGCCATCCCTGCAACTTCCCGCTAATTCCATACTTAGGCGCTTAAAATTGCACCAATGACGTTTTTGAGCTCTTCGAGCTCAAAAATACAATTTATGGGTTATTTTGAGCTCTCCGAGCTCAAAGAGATTGCTTTCCTATGCTTTAAAGCTCTTCGAGCTCAAAAGTCTGATAGAGATTTGATAAGACACTATTTTTTGAATTTTTAAACCGCAATAACTTTTGAATGAATAAACTGATTTTTACGCGGTTAGAAGCATTCGACGCAGTTTTTCAAGCCTCACAAAGAATCTTAAATTTTGAATTGATCGCGCTAGGAATTTTGGAGTTATTCCGAAAAAACACTTTTTTCGTTTTTCTTTCGACACGATATCTCTCGAACGAATCAACCGTTTTTGACCGGACTGGTTAAAAGTTATTCCAAAAAAACCACATTTGAAAAAAATTTTTTTTTCAGTTTTTTGAAGATTTCTCAAAATCTATTGATCTGAATCGGTCCAAATAGTTTTCAAAATCTAAGTTTGGTTAAGCCCTTTCGAATGGCACCAACCGCGATGAAATCGGTCAAGCCGTTCAAAAGTTATAAGCGGTTCACATACTTACACACACACACACACACACACACACACACACACACACACACACACACACACACACACACACACACACACACTCGGGGCAGAAGAGATACTGCTACCGGGCGCGTCTCCCCGAGCGGATGGGAGAACGCTCGCTGTCCTTGGATGACACTTAATCTCTTAGTTGATGAGGTACAGCGGGTAGGAGCCAAGCAAAATAACCAAACAAAATACGCTCCCGTGGACAAAACTCCCCTTTAATGGGTTGGTCACACTAACTGACCTAACAAGACGATCGTTCTCTGCTGTGACCCACTGGGAGTGTCCGGAACCTGTATCGTAGTTTCCGACGATGCAGGCCACGGCTGATGTGAGCTTGCTCTACCGAGGTGTAAGTTGCAGCAGTGGATCAGGAGCCAGCCACTTCGGGCCTTGATCAGGAAGTACGCAGTGAGTGTTAGAGATCGGAATCTTCACCGCTCCGAGCGAGTCTAGTCCGTCCGTGTATTCCAGGACTGGCTAAGTGTCGGCTAGGCCTCAGGGAACTGGGGTAGGAGTACTATCTCCGAGGGTACACCCGTTCCTAGTTATGGCAACCCGCTCCACTCCGTACGATGCGCTGGTAAATTAAAAAGTATGAGTAATGCACAGGAAACAAACAAGAGTGAAAACGGGCCTCATGCCCAGCAAGACGCACTGCTACTTAGTGCAAAGATGAAGAGGACAGATGCGCTGGCACATCTGGAGAAGCTAGTCAGTGGACTGCAGGACTTTCTCCAAACCAAGCAAAATGTCCACAAGGAGATCAAGTCGAAGTCGACGAACATCTGCAGTGCCCTGAGAAGGTTCAAAAAACTGGACCAAGAATGGCAGGAGATCCAACAACAACACGGTAATATCGTGATGAAGACGAGTGTGACAGCGGTTTCACCAGCAAAAGCCGACACGTTTGTCGAGGAGATGGACACAGGTGGCGAGGGTGACGTCGAGTCAGTTGTTGAAGACGGAGAGGAAACTGGAACTGATATCAGGCCCGGGAAAAGGAAAGAACGAAATTCCCCAGACTCAATGACCAGCCGTACAAAGAAGAAGAAGGACCTTAAACCAAGTCCCCCGAAAAACGCAGTTACACAGAACGGTGGAAAAAAGGAGGTGAATGAATGGCAAAAAGTCCAGTCAAGGAAGTCCAAGAGAGAGCAAGCAGTAGAAAAGCTGCAGAAGCAACCGCCGAAGAAGTCCAGGCCAGAGCCTGAATGGAAAGAACCGCGCAAATGGATCAGGCCGGACGCACTGATCATCCGCCCCGCAGAGACGGCAAAGTATGCTGAAATTCTGAAGCGAATAAAGCAGGACGTCCCTGACGAACAGGTCCGTACTACAGTGGATAAGATCCAAAGAACTAGGACCGGGAGCTTGCTGATTACGCTTTCGAGGAAGAGCGCTGACCGAGGCCAAGCCTTACAGAAGACCATCGCGGACATCCTCCAAGAAGACGCAAAGGTAATCTGCAAAGGGCCACAGGAAGACGTCGAAATCCAAGATCTTGACGGTACCACAACCAAGGAGGATATTCAGGCTGCCTTGCAAACGGAAATCGGAGAAACCTGCGAGATACCACTAGGGACAATTAAGATTCATAAGGCCTACAGAGGTACTCAGACAGCTGTTGTGACACTACCAGCAGCTGCAGCGCGGAAGATATTGACAGGAAGCGGTAAAGTCCGGATCGGCTGGGCCAACTGCCGAATCCGAGCTACGAGGAGACCAATCCAATGTTTCAAGTGCTGGCACTTTGGACATCTTGGATCCCAGTGCAAGAGCAATGTGGATCGGTCTAAGCTATGTATTAGGTGCGGACAAGAGGGACACAAGATTGCTGAATGCAAAAACCCAGCGAAATGTGTATTATGCGCGGATCAAAGTGCGGAGAACTCGGCTCATCATGCCGGCGCATCCAGGTGCCCAGTATTTAAAGAGGCACTCCAGAAGATAACAAACAAACAGACATGAAGATATTGCAGCTAAACCTAAACCATTGCGAAGCTGCACATGATCTGCTTATGCAAACAGCAAGAGAACTAGAGTTAGACTTAGTAATAATAGCAGAGCCATACAGATACCTGAATACCCAGCCTTGGGAATCTGACAGCACCACCAAGGCTGTCATCTGGTCTTGTGGTAAGCATCCCTTCCAGAGTGTAGTTAACAATGATAATGCCGGCTTTGTAGCAGCAACAGTAAACGGCATCCGTTTCTACAGCTGTTATGCACCACCTAGCCTATCCATTGTTGAATTCACTGAATTCTTGGACAAACTGACCGAGGACGCCAAGCAGCACTATCCGGTCGCGATTGCCGGTGACTTCAACTCCTGGGCAGTAGACTGGGGCAGCAAGCAGACAAATGCGCGAGGAAAAGCACTCCTAGAAGCTTTCTCTACACTAGATGTAGTCCAGCTCAACAGTGGTGATACGCCAACCTATACTAAAGGAGAAGCAAGCTCTATCGTAGATCTCACTTTCGTCAGCAGCAGCCTCATCAGTGGGAAATACGACTGGAAGGTGATGGATATCTACACAGCCAGTGACCACAAGGCAATTCTCTGGGAAATATCACATGACCGGAATACAAGAAGACCAATCAAGTCATTCAATACCATTGGATGGAAAGTGAAGCCTTTTGACACAAGCACATTGGTAATAGCCCTTAATAGTGAACCAATTACTACTGGATCCGCAGAAGAAATGACCAAGGACCTGATGAAAAGAGTTGTCCAGGCCTGTGACGCCAGTATGGTCCGGAAACACAGCATAAGCCAACGCACGCCCAATAGCCATGTATATATAGCCATGTATATAGCCACATATCCAGGCCAATAGCCATGCCTAGAATCCGTAAAAAAGGATTCCTCCCCCAAAAAAAAAAAAAAAAAAAAACACACATACACACTCACACACACACACACACACACACACACACACACACACACATACACACACACACACACACATACATACATACAGACAGACACCGTGACAACCTCGCGGGGATAGTCAGGGAAGCTTCCTGTGACCTTCAAACGTCGAGATCTGATGAAAACTCGATTTTTGCAAAACGGGGTGAAAACAATAACTTCCCGATTTTTGAAAATCTTCGATTTTCTTAGCGAGAAGTTAAAAATAAATCGGAAATAAAAAATGAGCATCATCCCCAAATTTTCGTTTTTTCCAAAAGTTAAAAAAAAACGTAGAATATGAATCCAAATTATTATTTTGATTTTTTTTCTAAAAAGTACATTTTAAAACAAAAATTAAAAAAAGAAAAAATCCCAATAAGTCAACTTTCAAAAAAGTTATGGTTATTTAACAAAAAAAAATTAGGAAAACGGTTGACCCTGAAGGCCATCCCTGCAACTTCCCGCTAATTCCATACTTAGGCGCTTAAAATCGCACTAATGACTTTTTTGAGCTCTTCGAGCTCAAAAATACAATTTATGGGTTATTTTGAGCTCTCCGAGCTCTAAGAGATTACTTTCCTATGCTTTAAAGCTCTTCGAGCTCAAAAGTCTGATAGAGATTTGATAAGACACTATTTTTTGAATTTTTTAACCGCAATAACTTTTGAATGAATGAACTGATTTTTATGCGATTAGAAGCATTCGACGCAGTTTTTTAAGCCTCACAAAGAATCTTAAATTTTAAATTGATCGCGCTAGGAATTTTGGAGTTATTCTGAAAAAACACTTTTTTCGGTTTTCTTTTGTTCACGATATCTCTCGAACGAATCAACCGATTTTGACCGGACTGGTGGTGATCGACGTGGTTTTTTAAGGTTAAGAGCTGATTTTGGAGCTGTTTTTGGAATTGAACCAACAAGCCGTTTGAAAGTTATTCCAAAAAAACCACATTTGAAAAATTTTTTTTTTCAGTTTTTTGAAGATTTCTCAAAATCTATCAATCTGAATCGGTCCAAATAGTTTTTAAAATCTAAGTTTGGTTAAGCCCTTTCGAATTACACCAACCGCGATGAAATCGGTCAAGCCGTTCAAAAGTTATAAACGGTTCACATACTTTCACACACACACACACACACACACACACACACACACACACACAAACACATCGTTGGGTGGAAGGTGAAATTCTTTGACCCAGGTGCTCCAGCAGCTGCCCTAAATAGTGAACCGCTTACTACTGGATCTGCAGAAGAAATGACCAAGGACTTGATGAAGAGAGTGACCCAGGCTTGCGACACTTGCATGCCCCGTAAACGGGGCATGAACCAAAGACCTTCGGTGCACTGGTGCAACGAACACATCAGCTTCCTACGGAAAGAGTGTCTCAAGAAAAGAAGAATATCTCAGCGTGGTTATCGGCGGCCTGACTCAGCGGAACTAGTCGCAGAATACAAGAAAGCTCTTCGACATTTAAACAAAGCCATCAAAGATAGCAAGAAGAACTGCTGGAAAGAGCTAATCAACGAGGTGGACAAAGACTTGTGGGGTAGACCTTACAAGGTAGTCATGGCACACCTGAAATATCAGCCAATGCCGTCTCTTACGTGTCCTCAACTCTTACAGAAGATCGTGACTGCGCTGTTTCCACGACAGCGCGTTTTCAACTATCTGTTGACACAGGACGAACTGAATGATATTCCACCTGTCACGAAAGAAGAACTGATGGAAGCTTGTAACCGCGTCGGGAATAATAAAGCACCGGGATTGGACGGAATCCCTAATATTGCCTTGAAAACATCTATTAAAGCAGCACCAGCGTTATTCCTCGACGGCTACAACATCTGCTTGAAGGAAGGGATTTTTCCTCGGAAGTGGAAACAACAATGGCTGGTACTACTTCCTAAAGGGAAAAAGCCACCGGAAGAACCGTCATCTTATCGTCCACTCTGCATGCTGGATACAGCCGGTAAGATACTAGAACGTATAATCCACCAAAGGATAGAAGCAGTTGTCGATCCACTCTTGGCAGACAATCAGTACGGATTTCGGAAAGGACGATCAACCCTGGACGCGATCAACCTGGTTGTCGGTATAGCCAAAGACGCAATCGCCGGTACAAGATGGAAGGGGGGAACGAAGAAATATTGCCTGGTGGCAACTTTAGACATAAAAAATGCCTTCAACTCCGCCAACTGGGATTGCATCATGCAAGCCCTTCAAGAGATAAACGTACCAGGATACCTACGAAGGATAGTCGCTAGCTACTTCACAGATAGAGTCCTGAGATATGACACGAAGAATGGTCCAAAGGAGTATGATGTTACTGGAGGTGTACCGCAGGGTTCTGTTCTCGGTCCACTTCTCTGGAATGTCATGTACAACGGATTGCTGAGACTGAAACTACCAAGAAACGTCAAACTGGTAGCTTACGCGGACGACGTAGCCGTAGTAATAGTCGCCAAGCATCTTGATGAGATAAAACATATGTTCGCTATCACCTTTGAGCGAATTAACCAGTGGATGGACACAGTAAATTTACAACTGGCTAAACAGAAGACCGAGGCTGTACTTATCACTAGCAGAAAAGTGGTGGAAATGATCAATCTAAACGTCGGAGACCCAGACATCACATCCCAACCATTCATTCGATATCTGGGAGTGATGCTCGATGCCCGACTTAACTTTAAACAACAAGTTGAACACGTGACCACCAAAGCATCAGCAGTAGTAGCCAACCTAGTACGATTGATGCCCAACATCGGTGGCCCGAAGCAGACAAGGAGGTCATTGCTATCATCAGTAGTTACATCGGTCCTCACATATGGTATATCCATTTGGGCCGACGCACTTGAGATCCAAGAATCATGGAGGAAAGCATGTCCAGTTTACCGACTGAGCGCGCTAAGAGTAGCCAGTGCCTTTCGAACAATATCAGAGGAAGCAGTGTGTGTCATTTCCGGAATTTTGCCGCTCAGAGTCCTAGCTGAGGAAAGACGTAACCTTTACCAACGAAAGAGGACAACCGCACAAAGTGCCGAGGAACTCAGAGCTAAAGAACGGCAGAACAGCATCGCACGATGGCAATCGCAGTGGGACGCCGCGACAACAGGGAGATGGACACACCGTCTCATACCAAGGATTGACGTTTGGCTTAACCGGAATCACGGCGAGGCCAACTTCTATCTGACCCAGATGTTGTCAGGACACGGCTGTTTCCGGGAGTACCTTTATCGCTTTAAGCACGATAATTCCCCAGAGTGTCCGTCTTGCCCAAGAGTTGCTGAAAATGCGGAGCACGTTTTCTTTGAGTGCCCTCGTTTTAACCCACAGCGTGATGAGTTAGAGAAGATCCTGAACAAGAAAATCACACCAGAGTCAATAGTAGAAGAAATGCTGTCATCCGAAGCTGCCTGGAACGCCACAAGCACGTTTACTACCGAAGTGCTTACAGAGCTGCGTTCCATTGAAAGAAAAAGGGCAAATGACAGAAACTAGAAGGAAGGAAAAATAACATCTTAGCCACCAGAAGGAATAGCAGTAGCTAGATCCTCCCCTCACGAAGTAATGCCTGACGGCGGTTTCCATGAGGGATTAGAGGAAAGAAGAAAAGGGGTTTAGGGCTTAGTGGGTAGGGGCGTTAGCGTCGAGTTTTAGTATGACGCTGCGTCGAGTCGCCACATATCCAGGCCGAACAGCTATGCCTGGAATCCGTAAGAAGGATTCCCTCTCCTAAGATAAAAAAAAAAAAAAAAAAAAAAAAAACACACACACACACACACATACACACACACACTGAGACACTACAAATCATGCCAATCATGATTTATTATTGAGAATGCCAACATCTATTTAATACGTCTACAACTATTTCGGCCAATCTCGTCAATCAAAAGGGTCAATCAAGGACAAAGGGTCATCTTCGCAGTCAAATTTGTAAGTAATTAAAACAAGTTAACTGGCACGCGCGAGAACTTTTGTCTAAACCTTTTCTATTAAACAAAATACCGACATTCATACGGAAGCGGAATATTCCAAAGAGCAGTGGATCCCAAAACTTTTTATGAAACTTAGGCGACTATTCTCTTATCCGCGAGGTTTAGTGGGCTAAGAAATTAAATTTTTTAAGATTGAAAAATTGAGTGTTTCAATACATACATACAGACACCGTGACAACCTCGCGGGGATAGTCAGGGAAGCTTCCTGTGACCTTCAAACGTCGAGATCTGATGAAAACTCAATTTTTGCGAAACGAGGTGAAAACAATGTAACGTCCACGTTTTCAAAAATTATAAATTAAATAAAATTATTTGTCCCCGGCTCGAAATTCGCTCGCCGGAGTCCAGGGTCATAAACGGGGATTACATTATCAATAACAAAATAATAAACAAAACACTTTATTTTAAATAAATCAAAGAAAAAGGAAAACCTCTTTATTGGCCTGATCATGTTAATAAACGATATAAACAATATAAACAAATTAAACAATATAAACAATATATTAGAACACTCTTTTCACACATACTCGCGGTTCAAAATCGCGAACTAACTGTCAAGAGCTGGTTCCTCGCTTCCCCAGGAGACTAGCCGTCACCCCTGGGCCTTAACCTCTACCCCGAGAGCGAATGGAGAGTGTCCTCTTCGCCCCCACCTACACGGCTTATGATCACCTACCGTACCTCAGCTGAAGGCTTCGGCACGGGGAGAAGTACTTTCATCCGGTCGGTTCATGATACTTACCTGGGCCTTGGTCAGACTCCAGGTAGAGTATCATCCTCTGGAATTACTTGGTGAAGAGTATTCGCCCGAGTAATTCTTCCGAGAAAGAACTGCTTGCTTTATCGAGCCAAATTTTGGCGTTTATCATTTTTCCCCCAACTTTCTTGTAACGAACCGGAAGGGTCGTTTTAGACACCTGTCCGGTGCCCTCGAACTAGCATTCAAAAATAATTATTTATTATTTTAATCGTAATTTCCTTCATTATATATCCATTCGTTGATTTTTCCATACTAAATTGTCCTCGGGACTTAGAATAATTTTGCCAGTCTTTTAATTTCTTCTACAATTTAATCATACCTTCGGTAACAATAATATAAAATTTTTAAATAAATACAAAAATTAAATAATTAATCGCCGTACTAATAACAATAATTTTTTCTATTAATTTTTAAGTAATATAAAAAAATAAACTAAAATACTCAGATACAAAAAGTAAAATCTGGGTCATAATTATAATACAACTCTGTCTTTTCTTCTTTTTGTTTTTAAACAACTAATAATCACTAACTTGTAATTTAATATATGAAACGATATAACTCAATAGTTCAAATAATATTCGGAACTCAGAAAACCGTAATAATAATAATAATAATACCTATCCGAACAAAAACATAACTATAAACGTTTATTTTAAACGATAAACAACATTAAATTTAATCAAAACGAGGATTGGACCGTCGAGTAGGCAGCCGCTGTTGCTCCCCTCCTCGTTCCGCCTTTCCGCCCTACTCCTCAGCTGTCCCTGTTCCCAAATTTTGGTCATAACAATAACTTCCCGATTTTTGAAAATCTTCGATTTTCTTAGCGGGAAGTTAAAAAAACATATTTTTCTTTAAATAACTCGTAACTTTTTTTTGGTTGGGTAAAAAAATTTGAAAAAATTTTTAAAATTGTTTTCAGTAGGGTAGAGAAAGATACAAAAATTTCAGGAAATCGAAAATCGTCGAGGTCAAGAGTGGTCGATTTGGCATGAAATGCCCCATATATAAACCCGAATATGCTAACGATAAACATTAGAAAAAGTTTAAGTTGAGATGTTATTGCTTATTACTGTCCGTATATTTTATGGATTATTGATCAATTGTTGCAACATTAATTACAATAGTCATAATTTTTATTTCAACTCTACACTTAAAAAATTTTTTGCAACGATAAAAGTTAAAAATTTTCTAAGTCCAGTTTTTTAATTATAAAATTTTTGCTATCATAAAAATATTATATGTTTTAAAAAATAAAAAGATAGAAACAACCTACAGACCCTCGAGGTAGGCTCTTTAGGTTCAAAATACAGTTTTGAACTATCATTTCGACCTCAACAGCCTATTTTTAGGCCGATGAGGGTGAAAATACAGTTTTAAATTTTCATGCAAACCCAACAACAAAAGAAAGGAGGCTCAATAGGCTCAAATCATTTTTTTAATTTTGACTCGGGAAGTCGAGGGGTGTGTACTCTAAAGTTCTGTTCGGAGGTGTGTACTCCGAAGGTTAAAAATGTTTGAAGTGAAAGTGCCAGGTGTAAATAGCGAGATACTTGATAAATGGATAGTTGAATCGCAGAGATTATTAGAGGATTATGAACCAAAAATAAACTTAGTAGTTGTGCCTTCTTGAGTCAAAATTTTAGCAAATTGCTGTTAGCAATCAAATCCTTTCTATATCGAATTTCTTGTTAATAAAAAACTAATTAACTAGAAATTTTTGACATTCTCCTTGAAATTCAAGTTATCAAGATCTTACATGTAACTATTAAATCTCGTCAAAAGGAAAAAAATAATAACCCATAAGGGAAACAAACCTGTGCTGTAACGTGAATCGTCTTGAACTTTATAAAAATCCGTAAGTTCTCGCCCAGAGCACAATGGTGTATCGACTTGTGTAGTAGAATTAAAAAGAGAATGGTCTACTTCATATCCTTGTCGTTCTTTGGAATAATCCACCATTGGCTCGAAGCGATGACCCCATAAAATTTCGTGTGGCAGATAACTTGATCTCGCTTGTGTAGTCTGTCCAGTAGATTCAATCGTTCCTTCGAGAATAACCACAACTTCAAACCGCTCCGTCAACATATCTTCAGCTGACATGTCATAAAATGGTGATTCTGCATTAATTTTATGAATAATTGTCATAGGCCAAATGAAGAATATATTGCCATTATTATTATCATCTGTTCCTACGGTGAGTTCTTTTTGATTCAGGGTAAGAATTTCTCCTTCTTTAGTTGTAATAGATCGGATTACTTGAGCTCTTACCGTGGCACCGATTATATGAGATTTTCTCATATCAGCCACACGAAACATGAAACAAAGTTCACCATCTCGTTGACAAATGACTGCATTGCGTGAGAACAATAATGTTTGGGTACGTTGTTTTGGTCGGCTCATTTTCGCAAATACGATGCCAACCATGAATGATTGAATCATCACTCCAGCGATGCTTTGAATACACATCACAAATATAGCCTCTGGACATTCTTCGGTTGTCGATCTACTACCATATCCGATAGTGTGTTGAGTTTCAACCGAGAATAGAAAGCAACTGGTGAATGAAAATATATTGTAAATGCATGGTGTCCAATTATTTTTAGCTTGAAACGGAGGTAAATGATTTATATCAAAATCTCCATGAGTAAATGCAATAAGCCACCAAATAACTGCAAATCCTAGCCACGATAAGACAAAA
Source organism: Cotesia glomerata (assembly GCF_020080835.1). Classification (NCBI taxonomy): domain Eukaryota; kingdom Metazoa; phylum Arthropoda; class Insecta; order Hymenoptera; family Braconidae; genus Cotesia; species Cotesia glomerata. Next base: position 17,438,496 of record NC_058164.1, read on the forward strand.
CTTAGAGTGAAACAAAGTAATGTCCAGCGCCATTGCGTGTCGACAAGAGTTGTAAAAATATCTTGAAGAAAACGTAATGATCGTCGTGATATTCGAGATTGTAAAACATTGCAATCACCATTTTTGAATACCGCTCTTCTCCGTGATCTTCTTATTGGTCCTGCTCTGTACCGACTTCTGAAATCAAATTATGGTATTTATGAATACATAAAAATTATTAGTGCAGAATAGATGCCAGCATAAATGTTTTATATATTTTATATGGAAGATGCGCACTTATTCACAGAAAAAATATGAATATAATTAACGAAGTATTGAGTTCAATAATAATGTAGATTTACAGTTATGGGCGCTAACAAAGTTTCAAACACGACAATTGGCAGAGGTTTTTAAGGATTAAAAAATACTATTCAGTCAAAATTTAGTATTCAATAAATCGCAGCCATTAAAAAATGCTGCTTTTCAGTGTTGTATTTAAGAATAAAAATTTTTTTAAATGAGTCGCAGCTTTAATCTTCTTAAAGTTGCGGTAGTGTTTACAATCTTAAGCAGTGTTTACAATCGAATGAAGAAGCAAAGACTACCATATATATATTCTAATATTGATATAATTTGATAATGATTATTTTCTATGTCTATCTGATGGGCTAACAAAAAAATCTAACTTGATTAAGATGTTTACCTGCTTCTAAGAGAATTTGAATATTTAGGCACTGTAAGAATAATTGGTGATTGCCACTGAGACTGTAAGAGTCTACCATCATCTGTGCTTTCCGGATAAAAGTAATGTCCATTCGCATCGTAAGATATTGTAGTGTTTTCATTCATTTTGCATTATTTTTCATATATATAATATTGTTAGTATTGATATTTGTTATAAATAGCCACACTTTACTCATGAATAGTTAAATTGTATTTTTTTATTACTCAAAAAAATATTGATCATGCATAATTATTACGCCAAATAAAATAAACAGCGATTTTCTTTTTAACATATACTCGGAAAATGTTATTCAGGGTATTTTTATATCAATAAAACGGGTTTTAAACAATGATTTTTTTTTTTTTTGTTAAATTACCACCATAATACAATCAAAATACTTTCAAAATCTTAAAAAAATTTCTCTGGACTAAAGAAACGAGTTAAAAAATATAGGAAATAACAAAATTAAATTTTTCTTTCAATACTTCTGAATATTTCTAATACTTTTGAGTTTCTGCTCTCATGAAGGATTAACATTGTTAATTATTTTGAATTCTTTCCTATAACCAGGGTCTAAAAAGACAACTTAAAGCGGAAGTTTGCAGAGTTTGATTCATTTACCGAAATATTGAATTCAACAAAAATTTCATGTAGATACGTTTAATTAAAATATTTGAACTTTCAATGTAACTTGAAATATTATTTGAACTTTTATTTTATTCATGCCATATCTTCATGATATTTTACGATGTAGTACACTTATAATGATTTCAAATTAAATACGATGAACTTATTAAACTAGGCAGATTTCAAAATTTTAATAGCTGTTAGTATACAAAACGAACTAATTGATTATTATCAGTCTTGATATTAAAACTATTAAAACATGAAAATTTATAGTCTTTGAATTATATTACATAACACTCAAAAATCACATTTTGATTTAGAAATGCAATTAGATCTTACAAGAAAGTATTCTCACATGAAAATCTAGTACTACTAATTTGCATTGTTACGTGTCAGTCACTAAAACTTGAGTTTGTTTTTGTCATTTGCAAGGATTTAAAAACGTGTGAAACAAAATTTACTTTTAAACTTCATGTATTTCATTCAGTCTCTTAAGCAATTTCGTAAAATCACATGAAATCGTTGAAGTAGCTCTTTCTTTTTCTTGATATAATCACAAATACTGATTTGAACGAAATCGAATGTAAAAAAACTTTAAATACTTGACTTCACTCATTTCAATGTATAATTTTTTGTATCAATAATATGCAAACGAACACAAGACATAAGTACACATTTAACTACAAAGCTTATTTGAAATAAGTCAAAATTTTTATCTCAACAGCATATTTTTAATGTTGGTGTAATGATATATTATTGTTATCAATCAACGCAGTGGTATATCACGTTTCTTATCAGCTTTCTTGCAAATCTTCCTAGAGACGTAGATTACAATTATCAAATTATCTTTATGTTTTAAATTACAAGAATGTGATCTTACATTCATATGATTGCCATTATTTTAGAAACAATCATTTGATAATCAATATTGTTTGTAGTAAAACGTTTGAAAAAGTCTAAAAACTGGATATTTTTTAATTTAAAAATAAAATTTTTTCGCTGTGTTGAAGTTCAATATAAGCGCATGCGTATCATTGCTTAAGCGTTTCGGAGCTCCTAAAGTTCGAAAACAGTTGAATTGTAGGATTTGATAGATTTAAAAAAAAAATGGAGGAAAAAAATTCGCAAAAATGTATACGCGAAAAGAAAAATATGGGAACTATTCCCATAATTTTATGGGAATAGTTCTCAGGCAATTATAGGAACTGTTCCCATAATTATAGGAAATTTTCCCAGAATTATGGGAACATTTCCCATAACGATGGGAATGGTTCCCATAATGATATAGGAATTGTTCCTATAATTATAGGAATGGTTCCTATAATTATAGGAATGGTTCCTATAATTATAGGAATGATTCCTATACAATTATAGGAACCATTCCCATAATATTATGGGAAATATTCCCATAATGATATAGTAATGGTTCCTATATCATTATGGGAAATATTCCCATAATGATATAGTAATGGTTCCTATATCATTATGAAAACTATTCCCATGATGGTATAGGAAGGATTCCTAGAATATTATAGGAATCATTCCTATACCATTATGGGAATCATTCTCAAAATAAAATAAAGATAAAATTTTCGTGCGGAGTGAGTTCGAAATAATTTCTATAATATATAGACGGAAAAAAAATTGATTTTCATGTGACAGCAACATAATTTTCATGTAGTATGCAATAATAGTTAAAACAACAATAATTATTAAATAATAATAATAATAATAATAATAATAATAATAATAATAATAATAATCTATATTATTAAGAGAATAAAAAAAATTTTGTGGCCAGTGTATTTATATGATAAAATGGGTTTTTGCTTGGAGTTGGGCCATTTCAAAGTTTCATATCATTCTCACCAATAGTCAATTTATTATAATAAGAATTTAGGCTGCATTCGAAAATACTCTGTGTCTAGATACATAATGAAGAAATGACCTTGTATCTGGTAAACTATTGACATTTGAAGATGTAAGCTCATCCCGATGTTACACTCATCAAGAGCTTTCATTTGAATACTCACATGCATTTTGATATATTTTATATATATTAGGGTGTCCGTTATTTCCCAAGTTGACTTTTTTTTCGCGATCGCCCCCTGAATTTTTAGTTCTTGACCTAAAAAAAAAATATCTTACCCAAATAAGCTCTTAATTACCAAATTGAACCGTGCCGAAGTCGAGTTACATTTCCCATTTCAATAACATGGGAATTTGGAACTTTTTGCAATTATTTTTTTTTCTTCAAAAAAAATGTCACCACGTCAAATTATTCTTATAATTTTTCGATAAAATCATTCCTTTAGAAGTTATTTGTGGTTAAAGTTGTGTTTGTAGTTATTATCATAGTTTTGAAGTCTTGCTGTAAAGCTTTTTGTGTTATAATCATTTATTTTATCTATAAATGTTCCAAAAATTTTATCAAAATGATTAATAGTTACAGTAACGTTAACAATACGATGTATTGAATACATTTTTAATAATATTGCCACTTATTTGTATTTTTTCTGTCTCTATTCACATTTATTTGTTAAGCAATTTTTAGTCGCATTATGATAAGTATTCATGAATTTGTTTGTTTTTGTTTTCATGAATAATTTGCACTAAATATTGTTTTTGTTCTTTTTTATGCGTTAAATTGTTGATGTATTTTTGAGTTCATTGAAGCGCTCTTTCGGCTACATCGTTAACAATTGTAGATTATTAACAATGTCTAATACTTCCAAACAATCATTATTGGTGGCTCATGTCTCAAAGTTAATCTCTAGCAATTTTTTATTTATGTTGAATCAAAAAAAAAAATTTTCATCGAATTTGAATTAATAAAAATTAATTTATTTAAGAAAGAAATCAACCCATATAGCAAAATGACGTATTAAGTTATTCCGAATGAGCTCAGATTTATGATTTGGACGTCAGAGTCTACGTCAAAAAGACGTCTTTAAGACCTTCTGAAGAGGTCGAATGCGCCGCTTATTGTAGACTTTAAGAACTCATCAAAACGAGCTCTTAAAGAGCTCTTTTTTCTGAACTCGCACAAATGAATGATTTTTTATCTATATACGCTATTATAATGATAACAATAATAAGAACACAACAAAAATAATATTAATAATAATAATAATAATAATAATAATAATAATAATAATAATAATAATAATAAAAGTAAATTATGAAAAATAATTCAGAGTTTTATGAAGCACCGATGCTGATTTCGAATGTTTATTATTTTAGTTAGACCTAATATTGTCGGTATAAAGAGAGAAAGTGAAAATCGCAATTGCCGTAACTAAGATTCGAACCCGAGTCGCGCACGTGCTAGATCGATACCTAACCCCCTACGCTGTTTAAACGATATGTCGTTACATATCTCATTATTCTTATAAGCTAAGTTTATATAGTGATGAAATGTTGCGATCATTGTCTATATTATTCATTCTATTTGATACTGTGTATCGATAGAGAAAAAGTAACTTTTACGAATATTTATATACTAAAAAATATTCAAAAGGCTACCTGTAATATTTTTAACTTCCCGCTGTGAAAATCGAAGATTTTCAAAAATCGGGAAGTTATTGTTTTCACCCCGTTTTGCAAAAACCGAGTTTTCATCAGATCTCGACGTTTGAAGGTCACAGGAAGCTTCCCTGACTATCCCCGCGAGGTTGTCACGGCGTCTGTATGTATGTGTGTGTGTGTGTGTGTGTGTGTGTGTGTGTGTTTTTTTTTTTTTTCTCCTTAGGGGGGGGAATCCTTTTTACGGATTCTAGGCGTAGCTGTTTGGCCTGGATATGTGGCGACTCGACGCAGCGTCATACTAAAACTCGACGCTAACGCCCCTACCCACTAAACCCTAAACCCCTTTCCTCTTTCCTCTAATCCCTCATGGAAACCGCCGTTAGGCATTACTTCGTGGGGGGAGGATATAGCGACTGCTCTTCCTTCTGGTAACTAGGTATTATTTTACCTTTCTTCTAGTTGTTGTCATTTGCTCTTTTTCTTTCGATGGAACGCAAGTCTATAAGGACTTCTGTTGCAAATGTGTTTGCGGCGTTCCAGGCAGCCTCTGATGACAGCATTGCTTCTACTATTGTCTCTGGTTGGATTTTCTTCTTCAGGATCATCTCCAGCTCATCGCGCTGTAGGTAAAATCGTGGGCACTCAAAGAAAACGTGCTCCGCGTCTTCATTGATTCCTGGGCAGGACGGGCACTCCGGTAAATCATCATGCTTGAAGCGGTGAAGATACGTCCGAAAACATCCATGTCCTGACAACATCTGCGTCAGATAGTAATTGACCTCGCCATGACTCCGGTTTATCCAAACGTCGATTTTCGGTATGAGACGGTGTGTCCATCTTCCTGTTGTCGCGGCGTCCCACTGCGATTGCCATCGTGCGATGCTGTTCTGCCGTTCTTCAGCTCTGAGTTCCTCGGCACTTAGTGTGGTTGACCTCTTTCGTTGGTAAAGGTTCCGTCTTTCCTCAGCTAGAACTCTAAGCGGCAGAGTTCCGGAAATGACACACACTGCTTCTTCTGATATTGTTCGAAAGGCGCTTGCAACTCGTAGGGCACTCATACGATATATTGGTCCAGCTTTTCTCCATGAATCTTGCACCTCTAGTGCGTCAGCCCAAATTGATATTCCGTAGGTGAGCACCGATGTGACTACTGATGACAATAGCAGCCTCCTGCTCTGCTTTGGGCCTCCGACGTTCGGCATCAATCGTGCGAGACTAGCTCTCACTACTGACGCTTTCGTACAGACGTGTTCCACTTGCTGCTTGAAGTTGAGTCGGGCATCAAGCATCACTCCCAGATATCGTATATGAGGTTGTGATGTGATTTCTCGGTCACCGACATTAATCTTAATTGTTTCAACTTCTTTTCGGCTGGTAATAAGCACTGCTTCGGTCTTCTGCTTGGCCAGTTGTAGGTTCACTGTATCCATCCACTGGTTGATCTTCTCAAAAGTGATGTCAAACAGATGTTGAATCTCGTCGAGGTGTTTGGCGACGATCACTGCGGCAACATCATCCGCATACGCTACCAGTTTGACACATCTTGAAAGCTTCAGTCTCAGAAGCCCGTCATACATGATATTCCACAGAAGTGGACCAAGAACAGAGCCCTGTGGCACACCACCGGTTATATCATACTCTTTTGGACCATTCTTTGTATCGTATTTCAGCACTCTATCTGTAAAATAGCTAATCACTAGTCTGCGAAGATATGTTGGCACGTTCTTCTCGTCGAGAGCTTGCATGATGCAGTCCCAATTAGCGGAATTGAAAGCATTTTTGATGTCCAAGGCAGCCACCAGGCAGTACTTCTTCGTTCCACCCTTCCATCTAGTTCCTGCGATTGCCTCTTTGGCCGTATTAACAACCAGGTTGATCGCGTCCAGGGTTGATCGTCCTTTCCGGAATCTATACTGGTTGTCTGTCAAGAGTGGGTCGACTACTGCATCTATTCGCTGATGGATGATACGCTCAAATATCTTACCCGCCGTATCTAGCATGCAGAGTGGTCGGTAAGATGACGGTTCTTCTGGCGGTTTCTTTCCTTTAGGTAAAAGTACTAACCGTTGCTGTTTCCACTTACGAGGAAAAGTCCCCTCCTTGAGGCATGCGTTGTAAGCGTCTAGAAATAATGCTGGTGCTGCCTTTATGATGGTTTTCAAGGCTATATTAGGGATTCCGTCCAATCCCGGCGCTTTATTATTTCCTACCCGATTACAGGCCTCCAACAATTCTTCTTCAGTGACAGGTGGAATGTCGTCCAGTTCATCTTGCGTTGACTGATAATTGAGACTGTGTTGCTGTGGAAACAGCGCAGTGACGATTTTCTGAAGGAGTTGGGGACACGTAGGTGACGGTATTTGTTGTTTCTTCAGGTGCGTCATGACCACCTTATACGGCCGACCCCACACGTCTTTGTCGACCTCGTATATGAGCTCTTTCCAGCATCTTCTTTTGCTCTCTTTTATGGCCTTAATAAGTTCACGACGAGCTTTTTTGTACTCTGCGATCAGCACTGCAGAGTAAGGTCTTTGATAGCCACGTTGTGATATTCTTCTCTTTCGATGACACTCTTTACGGAGGTTGCTGATATGATCATTCCACCAGTGTACCGCAGGTCTTGAATTCATAACACGTTTGCGAGGCATACTGGCATCACACGCTTGTGTTACTCGCATCATCAGAGCCTTAGTATGTTCTTCTGCACATCCAGTCTCTATCGGATCACTATCGAGGGCTGTTAGCAATACTTCTGGGTCAAGAGATTTCACCTTCCAACCGACGGTGTTAAATTGCTTGATAGGCCCCCGGAGGTTCTGGTCGTTTGACGTTTCCCAGAGTATCGCATGATGGTCACTGGCAGTGTAGATGTCCAGTACCTTCCAGTTAGTGTTACCTTTAGCAAGGCTGGTACTGACAAAAGTGACGTCTACAATCGAGTTTGCGTCACCTTTGGTGTAGGTCGGCGTGTCACCACTGTTGAGCAAGACTACATCTAGTGTAGAAAGAGCTTCTAGCAGCTCTCTTCCTCGTGCATTAGTCTGCTTACTGCCCCAGTCCACTGCCCAGGCGTTAAAGTCCCCGGCTATCGCCACTGGATGATGTTGCTTCGCGTCCTCGGTCAGTCGATCCAAGAAGTCAGTAAACTCAGCAATTGAGAGGCTAGGTGGTGCGTAGCAGCTGTAAAAACGGATGCCATCTACTGATGCTGCTACAAAGCCAGCGCTGCGATTGGTAGCTACACTTTGGAAAGGGAGCTTACCACAAGCCCAGATCACAGCTTTCGTGGTGATATCCGTCTCCCAAGGTTGTCCAGCTAAATGTTTATATGGCTCCGATAAAAGCACAACGTCGAGCTTTAATTCCCGTACTGTCTGCATAAGCAGGTCATGCGCAGCTTCGCAGTAATTGATGTTAAGCTGCAGTATCCTCATGTTCGTTTATTTGTCAGCTTCTGGAGTGCTTCTTGGAAGACTGGACATCGGCCAGAACCAGACCGGTGAGCAGTGTCCTGAGAGCCAGGTTTTTCCGCACATAACGCACATTTCACTTTATTTTGGCATTGAGCAGCTTGATGACCTGTTTGCCCATATTTGATGCAAAGCCCAGATCGGTCGACTTCGCTTTTACATTGGGCAGTAGTGTGCCCAAAGTGCCAGCACTTATAGCATCGTAGTGGTGTCTTAATTGCTCTGATACGGCAATTTACCCAGCCAATCCTTATTTTGCCTGTCTTTCCAAGTATCTTCTGCACTGTTGCTGCTGGCAATCGTACCGAAGCAGTTTGAGTACCTCTGTAGGCCGGACGAATTTTAATGACATCTTCAGGTATTTCGTAGTCATTTCCAGCTGCCTCTTGTAAGGCCTTCCGGACATCGTCTTTAGTTGTTTCGTCGTCATGTCCCGGATTTCAAGCTGTTCCTCTGGGCCTTTACAGATGACTTGCGCTTCTTCTTTAAGAATGCTCTTGATGGTCTTCAGCAAAGCTTGTCCTTTGTCTGCGGTCTTTCTGGAAAGCGTAATGAGCATATTCCCATCATTCGTCTTTTGAACCTTGTCAACGACGTCACGGGTCTGATCTGGTGGGACATCTTTTTTAATCCGACGCAGTATCTCGGCATATTTTGCCTTCTCAACGGGTCGAATAATTAAGGCATCTGGTTTGGTGAATTTTCGCGGTTTTTCCCGCTTAGGCTCCGGCCGAGATTTGTTCACCGGTTGTTTTGGTAACCGCTCTCTCGCTTGCTCCTTCTTCTCCTTCTTGGATTGGACCTTCTGCCATTCAGTCACCTCTTTTTTTCCGGCGTTCTGCACTGCCGTGTTTTTCGGAGGGCTTGGTTTCAGGTCCTTTTTCTTCACAACTTGGCAGATCGTTGGGTCGGGAGAAGATCGATCTTTTCTCTTAGTTGACTAGCAGCAAGTGTGTGTGTGTGTGTGTGTGTGTGTGTGTGTGTGTGTGTGTGTGTGTGTGTGTGTGTGTGTGTGAAAGTATGTGAACCGCTTATAACTTTTGAACAGCTTGACCGATTTCATCGCGGTTGGTGCCATTCGAAAGGGCTTGACCAAACTTAGATTTTGAAATTTATTTAGACCGATTCAGATCAATAGATTGGGAGAAATCTTCAAAAAACTGAAAAAAAAATTTTTTTCAAATGTGGTTTTTTTGGAATAACTTTTAAACGGCTTGATGGTTCAATTCCAAAAACTAATCAGCTCTTAACCTTAAAAAACCACGTCGATCGCCACCAGTCCAGTCAAAATCGGTTGATTCGTTCGAGAGATATCGTGAACGAAAGAAAACCGAAAAAAGTGTTTTTTCGGAATAACTCCGAAATTTCTAGCGCGATCAATTCAAAATTTGAAATTCTTTATGAGGCTTAAAAAACTGCGTCGAATGCTGCCAACCGCGTGAAAATCGGTTTATTCATTCAAAAGTTATTGCGGTTTAAAAATTCAAAAAATAGTGTCATCAAATCCCCATCAGACTTTTGAGCTCGAAGAGCTCAAAAGCATAGGAAAACAATTTCTTTGAGCTTGGAGAGCTCAAAATAACACATAAATTGTATTTTTGAGCTCGAAGAGCTCAAAAACGCCATTGGTGCAATTTTAAGCGCCTAAGTATGGAATTAGCGGGAAGTTGCAGGGATGGCCTTCAGGGTCAACCGTTTTCCTAATTTTTTTAAATAGTCTATATAAATTTTGTTTACTTTTCACAATATAAAATCTAATAGATAAATTAATGAATATTAAAAATTCAACAATAATTAATAAGTATATAGTTATAAGATATCGTTAAATTCGAATAAAATGTTTAAAATTGATACATGCAAAGTACTCCTTAAATGTAGAAAGTTCACATAATTTTTTCAGATTAGAATCCAATTTTATTATTTTATCTAAATTAGTTTGATTACGAACCAGATTTTAACATCATTGCCTATTACTTCATAATATAATTTAAAATTTTTGAAAAATTTAATTAACCTGGATTAAGAGAAATGAGTTAACCTATGCCAAGTGTATATCTATATATTAATCTATTCAAATTGTTTTAAATCATTTAATTCGAATTATTTTTAATCATTTTCAATTTAATTTCTCAATCAGGAAAGTAATAAATGAAAAATGAATAAGATTTTGACAGCTTTATATTAAAAAGAAATTTGTGTTTTTGTTTATAATGTCTATAAGCTCATTATACGCAACTCAAAAAGAAGTCCAAAAAAGGGACTCAGTTAGATGTCAGAAAATTGACTCCAAACTTATGAGTTCATTAAGAGCTCTTAGTTCTGACCTCGTAAAAAAGAGCTCTTTAAGACGTCACATTAAGACTTTTATAAGAAGTTTTTTAAAAGACTTCATACTGAAATCTTTCTGACTTGGATGCTGACTGGGAATATCTTTTTTTTTAATTGATAATTTCATTATCTGCATTTACTATATAGCGTTCAGGGGGAATCAAAATCGAAATTTTCATCACATTTTAATAATTTAACGTAGTTGGATCCTACAAGACATATTTCAAGAAAATTATGAAATTTTTTTTATTGAAAGATAATTATATTAATGATTCACCACCAAAATTTCAGATCAATTCACCACATTGTTTTTAAGCAATGAATTTTCGAAATTGCAACATTTACACGTAAAGGTATAGAAAGATGGTGAAGTTATATACTATAGTATGAAGTTATATACTATAGTATGAAATTATTTGCATCACTCGAGTGGTATGGAAGATTTCATACTAACTTTACCATCTCTCTATATCTCTGCGTATAAATGATGCAATTTCGAAAATTAATTTCTCAAAAACGGTGTGGTGAATCGATCTGAAATTTTGGTAGTGAATTGTTAATATATTTATCTTTCGATAAAAAAAATTTCATAATTTTCTTGGAATATACCTTGCAAAACCCAACTGTCTTAATCATTTTTCGTTTTACGTGAAGTTATGTATTTGAATCGAAAAAAGTCAAATCAGCTTTTTCACCAGTTAAACACCACAGATGGTTTTTGAATTTGTGCAATACTGCCTCAGAAATTTTCTTAACGGTCGTCCTGTAATGATACAGTCTTTATATAATTTATTTCTTGGTATAGAGCTGATGCTGCAAGAGGTGCCAAAAACCAAAATGATACATAAATAAATACTATGAATGAACAAATATCCAAAAGATTTTGTTGCGTTTCAAGATCTAACTAGAAAATGTCCCGAAAAATATATATTTTCAGCGAATAAATCGCTTTTGACATCTAGCGTGCATGGTAAAATGCAACTGGTTTATAAAATTTGATTTCATTGGCACTCTAATAATGCAACTAAAAATTGCTTAACAAATAAATGTGAATAGAGACAGAAAAAATACAAATAAGCGGCAATATTATTAAAAATGTATTCAATACATCGTATTGTTAACGTTACTGTAACTGTTAATCATTTTGATAAAATTTTTGGAACATTTATAGATAAAATAAATGATTATAACACAAAAAACTTTATAGCAAGACTGCAAAACTATGATAATAACTATAAACACAACTTTAACCACAAGTAACTTCTAAAGGAATGATTTTATCGAAAAATTATAAGAGAACTTTTTTGTAGAGCATTCAATTTTTCATCAGAATATGCACCGATCATAATCGTGGTGACATTTTTTTTAAGAAAAAAAAAATAATTGCAAAAAGTTCCAAATTCCCATGTTATTTAAATGGGAAATGTAACTCGACTTCGGCACCGTTCAATTTGGTAATTAAGAGCTTATTTGTGTAAGATGTTTTTTTTTAGGCCAAGAACTAAAAATCAAGGGGGCGATCGCGAAAAAAAAAATCAACTTGGGAAATAACGGACACCCTAATATATATAAATATATAAAATATATGAAAAATTGATGTGGGTACTCAAATGAAAGGTCTCGATGAGTGTAATGTCGGAATGAGCTTATATCTTTAAAAATGTCAATAATTCACAAGATACAAGGTCATTTCTTAATTATTGACATTTTTAAAGATATAAGCTCATCCTGATGTTATACTCACTAAGAGCTTTCATTTGAGTACCCACATGCATTTTTGATATATTTTTCATATTTACATCTAACATATATATAAATATATAAAATATATGAAAAATTGATGTGGGTACTCAAATGAAAGGTCTCGATGAGTGTAATGTCGAGATGAGCTTATGTCTTTAAAAATGTCAATAATTCACAAGATACAAGGTCATTTCTCAATTATATGTCTAGAGATAGAACATTTTCGAATGCAACCTAAATACTTATCATCATAAATTGACTATCGATGAGAATGATATGAAAACTTGAAAAGGCACAAATTCAAGTCAAGTCCTTTGCAATGACATTAAATTTCACTAAAAAAATCGATTTCATCATATGACTATCCAGAAGACAACATTGTTCTTATTATCTTAATAATATAAATTATTATTATTATTATTATTTAATTATTATTGTTGCTTTAACTATTACTGCCTGCCGCATGAAAATCATGTTGATGTCACATGAAAATCATGTATCTGCCACAGGAATGTATCATGTGGCACTTCCAATTTTTTTTTTCCGTGTAGGATTTAAACCTATATATCGTGGAAACTATTCCTATACTATTATGGGATTAGTTCTCTAGTAGAACTTTGACGGCACATTTTATAAATAATCTTAGTGTATTTTCAAATTTCGAAAATTTTTATCGCAATTGATATAAATCTGAATGAGGTAATAGAATACGTTATTGTTTAATAGACTGAAATGACATTTTCATGATAAATAAATGTAGAAGTACACTTGTAAACTTTAAAACTTAAGTGACTGGAACGTAGATATGAATGATGTCTCAGATAGCTTAACTGGAATGAGCGCTCTGCGATCGCAGCGCTATCACAGAAGAAATATATATTAGGGTGTTTCAAAAAAAAAAAAAAATTTTTTTTTTTAATGGTGTTGAAAAGTTGAAAGTACATTTAAAAATAAGAATTTTGGCGCCTATTAGAGCCCTTAATATTAATATTAAGGTTTGCCTCAATTCATTTGTAATTTTTCTATTTAAATAACACGAGAAAACTTTTTTTTTATTTTTGAATTTTAATTACTTCGGAATGGCTTGTTTACGCAATATTCCAGAGAGAAGTCTTATAGGATATTTCACGCTCTACAAAAAACGTTTGAAGGTCAAAGTTCCTCAGATCAACCGTTTCAAAGATATTTGCAATCAAAAATAACACCAATCAAAAATTTCAAATATTTTCCAATAAAATTGCAAAAAAAAATCATACTTTATATTGATATTGTTTTTTTTTTTTGTAAAATCAATTGAATTCTGTTAATTTGAGATTTTAATTTTTAACTTCTCGCTACGAAAATCGAAGATTTTCAAAAATCGGGAAGTTATTGTTTTCACCCCGTTTTGCAAAAACCGAGTTTTCATCAGATCTCGACGTTTGAAGGTCACAGGAAGCTTCCCTGACTATCCCCGCGAGGTTGTCACGGTGTCTGTATGTATTTGTGTGTGTGTGTGTATGTGTCTGTGTGTGTGTGTGTGTGTGTGTGTGTGTGTGTGTGTGTGTGTGTGTGTGTGTGTGTGTGTGTGTGTGTGTGTGTGTGTGTGTGTGTGTGTGTGTGTGTGTCTGTGTGTGTGAAAGTATGTGAACTGCTTATAACTTTTGAACGGCTTGACCGATTTCATCGCGGTTGGTGCCATTTAAAAGGACTTGACCAAACTTAGATTTTGAAAACTATTTGGACTGATTCAGATCAATAGATTTTGAGAAATCTTCAAAAAACTAAAAAAAAAAAATTTTTCAAATGTGGTTTTTTTGGAATAACTTTTAAACGGCTTGATGGTTCAATTCTAAAAACTAATCAGCTCTTAACCTTAAAAAACCACGTCGATCGCCACCAGTCCGGTCAAAATCGGTTGATTCGTTCGAGAGATATCGTGAACGAAAGAAAACCGAAAAAAGTGTTTTTTCGGAATAACTCCGAAATTTTTAGCGCGTACAATTCAAAATTTAAGATTCTTTGTGAGGCTTGAAAAACTGCGTCGAATGCTGCCAACCGCGTGAAAATCGGTTTATTCATTCAAAAGTTATTGCGGTTTAAAAATTCAAAAAATAGTGTCATCAAATCCCTATTAGACTTTTGAGCTCAAAAGCTCAAAAGCATAGGAAAACAATCTCTTTGAGCTTGGAGAGCTCAAAATAACCCATAAATTGTATAAATTGTAATTGTAATTGTAATTATAATTGTAATAAATTGTAATTGATGCTTGAAAAACTGCGTCGAATGCTGCCAACCGCGTGAAAATCGGTTTATTCATTCAAAAGTTATTGCGGTTTAAAAATTCAAAAAATAGTGTCATCAAATCCCTATCAGACTTTTGAGCTCAAAAGCTCAAAAGCATAGGAAAACAATCTCTTTGAGCTCGAAGAGCTCAAAAACGTCATTGGTGCAATTTTAAGCGCCTAAGTATGGAATTAGCGGGAAGTTGCAGGGATGGCTTCAGGGTCAACCGTTTTCCTAATTTTTTTTTTGCTAATTTACTCCATACGTAACTCACAAAAAGTACAAATACATAAATATTAAGGTTAAAATTATCAAACAAATGATTTTTGGGTCTCTCTTATAACAAATTTATTTTATTTTCTACCAAATACTAATAAATTCTATTAAACAATCAATTCTTTATAACAAAAAACAATATTTAACAAAAATTCATAAAATTTTTTCTAACTTGAAAATATTACAGTTTTATAAAATTATTTTTATTGCAATTAGGATATCGTTTTCTGTGTTCTGTCACTACTTGCAATAAATACTGAAGCTGTTCTTCATTTTTCGTTAAGCATCGATTATACTGCTCTATCAATGCCACGCCGCGTTCTGCTACATCATTTACAACTCGAAGTTTCTCAAAATACTCCAAGTTTCTTTTGTAATTTAGATTCTGAGGCCACAAAGTTACATCCTCATCAATGAAATCATACGACAAATCAAACGATTTAAACAGATTTATCGATCTCATAGATACAAATTGACTAAGATCTTTATTTAATAATGACTCTAAATTTTTCTTATCGATTATAAAACGACTCGTTGTAGTTTCATTGGTTTCACAGTTTTTTAAAGCATGAACTATTCTTCTTTTTGTTTCAACTGAAACAGTTTCGTCAAAGAGAGATAAAACAGACAACTCGTTATTTAAATACCACAAGTGATCGGCTAATTTTTCTGAGCATGCCCGTGAAATAGTATCATTAAATTTTTTATATGAAATTAATTCTTTAATTAAAGTTAAATCATTATTAGGTGCTGCGATAGCGCACGGCGCAGTATACCAATCTTTTAAATAGAATATTATGATAAATAAACTAAGTTCTCGTAATCCAGCTATTTCTCAAAGTAAAGAACATTAATTATTATCAACTGATGTGAAGTAAAAGTTACAAAATATTTTACAAATGCAATTGTAATCGTTAATGATGATTAAGAGTGTAATAATCATGTGAAATTGATTTCCAATATTTTTATTTACAACGGGGTTAATTATTAAGTGTAAAATGGATGATTATACGGAACTTCATAAATTTTCATGTTTCACTTTAACATCAGTTGATAATTCTTTAGCGCTGGATTAAAAAATTTTACTTCTATTTGATTATTAACGAATTTCAAAATTTCATCTTTGATTGGTGTTATAACTTCCAAAATACTACAGCGTATTTGACGCTGTAGTATCAGAACACAATGCTTTGATGTTATCAGTATTAATATTCCATTGTTTTACTGTTGTAATAATAGCTGAAGCTTGATTTTGTCCAGTTCCAGATTCTAGTTTGGGGACTCCTAACAGTTGAAATTTACCTGATGATTGTAATAAGTGTTTTTTTTGCCGCTCATTGGCCCCTTAATTAATTTAATAAAATAAAACAATACCTAGCAAAAACGATTCTAAATTAACGAGGGCGCCACCAGGATTTTGTATCTCGGTTCCTGGAACCGGAAACCAGAGCTGAGCTTATAATCTACAGGGAGAGAGAGTGGAGGAAGGTGATCTGAAAGAAATAAATTTTTATTTAACAATATATCGATATTTATTAACCATATAAAATAACAAATGGTGATCACTCACGCACGCACACTACAATTAACAACTTAAGACTACAGCCTAACTAACGGCTGACCAGAACTTCTTAAAATTAACAGCCTAACTAACGGCTGACCAGGACTTCTTAAAACTAACAGCCTAACTAACGGCTGACCAGAATTTCTTAAAATTAACAGCCTAACTAACGGCTGACCAGGACCTCTTAAAACTAACAGCCTAACTAACGGCTGACCAGAACTTCTTAAAATTAACAGCTTAACTAACGGCTGACCAGGACCTATTAAATTTAACAGCCTAACTAACGGCTGACCAGGACCTCTTAAAACTAACAGCGAAGCACTCCGCAAAGAGACTAATCGTATGCGAAGGAACGCTGTTAACACTCACACACACATAACCCACACTTCTTCACACACACTGACTCTACTTTACTTTTTACTTCCGAACTTCTAAAATTGAACTCCAAAACTTACAACGTTAACTTTACTACAATTTTTCCAGTCATTAGTTCGCATTTAAAATCATAAACAATTCCCACTATTAATAAAACAGAACCTTCAATAACTTCGGATTAAAACGACGCCTAAGCTTCTTCCAAAATTAACACGAGTTTAATACTCAACATTAAACAAATTTTTAAGAACATTCGACGTAAAATTTTACTCCAATTTCAACTCGTAATTTATTTCTTAAATTTTGAATAAATTCTTGAGAATATTTCTTTATAAAATTCTAACTACTTTTCTGGGATTAAATCCACACCGTTAAATATTTTTATAAATAATTCCAATAAAATAATAATTTTAGTCTTCAATAGTTCAATGTATAAATGACCACGTGAAATTTTTCGATTTATAAATAATTAATAAAACAATTTTTCTCAATGTAAAATAAATTCACGAAAAATTATCCACGGGTAATTCGATCTCACTGGCGTCGAAACTCAGTAACCGATTCTCAATAAATAAAATATTTTTAAATAATTAAATAATTTCCAATAACAAATTATATTAATAAATGATAATTCAATTGTTATAAATTGTAATGATAGTCCAATTGTTACTTTTATATTTTCTGCGTAATAAAATTCACAAGGAATTTGTGTGCTCAAAATGGACGCCGTTGTTCGTAACTGCGTAGCAAATATGACCTCGGATATGCGACCGACGCTTGACCGGTCGTGAGCCGCCGATTGGAATAATTCTCGATGTTCAGAAATTAAATTAATGTTTCAATAATGAAGTAAATTTATTTAAACCAATCTTAAGATGTTAATAATTATGAACTGGCTAAATTAATAAATTAATTACTCACGACTTCAAACCCAAAAGGTCTAGAACATTCTTCGGGTATAAGATCCCCAAGAAGAATGCTCACAATGCTAACGAATAAGATTTAATTACAATTAATTAATTATTTAATTATTATTAGGCAAAATATTATAAATAATTGAATTATCAAAAATTTGATTTAATAATGAGAAGTAGTAAAATTGATGAGCCGGGTATACGACCCCCTTGGCTCATCAAAAATGTGAAAGTCTCAATACCTGGTTAAATTTGTACTGAGGAAACTCTTTGTTCAAAACTGGTTTCCTTCTTGGACTTTTTGGCTGCTGATGTTGTTGAACTGAGCACTGCACTACTTCTAACTCACCACAGCTACTCAACTGACCAAGAAACCCAAAATTTCCCTCACTTGATGCTAATGGGTCCCGAAGACCGAGACGCGCCAGTGCTGCGTCGAATAATTATCACGCGTGTGCGGTTTTACCGTCT
This sequence comes from Cotesia glomerata, assembly GCF_020080835.1. NCBI lineage: Eukaryota > Metazoa > Arthropoda > Insecta > Hymenoptera > Braconidae > Cotesia > Cotesia glomerata. Next base: position 17,456,760 of record NC_058164.1, read on the forward strand.
GGGATAACTTAGATGTTTGACTTGATATTTCATGATTAACAACATTATCAGTCTCAACTGTACAAGAATAGTCAACATTGTCATTACCGAACTCTCCGACATCAAATGTACCACTATCATTATTATTATTATAATTGATATCAATGTTCTCTTCATTATTGTAATCACTATTACTGTAGTTATTATTTTCATCGCTTACATCGACATCCATATCTTCAACATCTTCTGGAATTGGTTGAGAATTATATGAAATAAAACCACGTCGACTGGAAGATTTTTGTCCCAAATAAAATAATCTTTTTTCTTTATCCAGTAAATTTAGCACATCAGCATGAGCTATATCAAATAGTTTATTTAATTCGTCCCGAAAAAGGGATTCATTTTTTTTTTTTTTTTGAGATTTTGACTTTTTCTTCTTACAGTTTTTTTGTAAATTCCTCCATCGATTGTGATTTGAGGTTAGTTTTAAAAAAGCAGATCTTTTCTCTCTTGTCGGGATTTGTGCCACACACCAAATTTCGAAAACTTTGTCGACAGTGGTTGATATGCTTTCTTTCACTGAAAAATTTTTCGTTTTGAGATAATAAAATAAAAGTGACATAACCTCTTTCAATGAAGGTAATTTTTTTTCACCAAATTCACTTAATACATCACCAATCAAGTACACTGTTTTCACCATTGTGATTATAAAATTTATAACTTATATATTTTAATTATAAGCAAATTAAATTAATAATATAACGAATTTAAATAACAATCAGTATCAATAAAGAAAGACAATGACGAGAAGATAGAACAAAGCATTGAAAGCAGAGCAACAAAGAGAAATTGGTACTGAACGACCAAGCTTACCAACACAGAGCTTACTAACTACATTATTCAAATCAAACGAATATACTACTTTTATCGACGGAGCTGAATAAAGCTCATTCAATATTTTTTAAATGAAAAAAATTAATCAAATTTTATAGTTGATTGAATTGATTTAATATATTTATAATTTTTTCAACATTTTCAATAAAATACAATGATGAGTGTCCGGGAAAAAATGATCAGATCTGATCAGATATGAACAGGCATGAGTCTTCACATCTGATGTCTGATCAGATCTGTTCATGTCTGACTCGATTAGGTCCATAAAAGAAAAAAAAAAGATTGGTGCCGACGGGGATTCGAACCATGTACGTTGCGCTCTTCAGACTGATACTTTACCTGTTGACCCAATGGCTTATCTTAACTCTTTTGTACCTTTCAAACTACTTTAAGTAATTTAAATTTTAAAGATGACTTATTCTTATAGTTAACGGAGTTCTATACTCAATTTATTAATTATTAATAATTAATTATACACAGTAAAAAATTTCGCGTCATTGCGTCATTTTGTGTTAAAATTTTATGTTAAATATTTAACACTTTTTTGTGTTGATTTAACAGAATAAATGTTAAATTTACACATAAAAGTGTTAAATATTTAACACAAAAATTTTTAACACTAAGATTTTTGACGCGATTACACAAAAGTTTTTACTGTGTATATTAGAGTGATTTATTTGGGACGGCTGTGTATTTTTTTCGCTCCATTAACATATGATTTTATGTAAAGTAAAAAAAAATTTTTTCAAGGTCTATTCCGTAATTATAATTTTATTATTTTCTTTTTAAAATTGAAGTTTTTTTTAATTAAAATGTATAGGAAATGAAGAATTATTTGTGTGTTCTATAATTCAGCAGCCTTTGACACTACTGCAATGGACCAAGGCGTAGCTTGAAAGACTCCAGAAAGGACACCTTGAAAGGACTTATCGCTTATCGATATCAACTGATATATTTTGGTATTTTCATGCTATCAAATTCAAACTTTTACTAAATAATCTTATTTTTCGCGTATTCAATGGAACACAGTAAAAAATTTTATGTCATTGCGTCAAAATTCATTGTTAAAAATCATCGTTTTGGCATGGAAAATTAAAAAGTTCATGCTTATATAAGCCGAAATTTTTGATGAAATTTGTACATTTAAAATTTATAGGGGGATAGAAACTGATGCGTCATACGGAACGTATTAATTTTAAAAATAGAACTGCAGTCTATATTTCGATAAAATTTTTCTTCCAGACTTAAAATATCATTTAAGAGGGTAAATCATGCATGAACAGTTCTTGTCAGCTGATATATAGAGTTTTAATCCTTATCTATTTTAGGCTAGATCAGACATGATCAGACATGGACAGGTCTGATCAGGTCTGAGCGTATTTAACGCTTCAGACATGAACAGGCATGGACAGTTCTGATCAGGTTTGAGCATATTTAATGCTTCAAACATGAACAGGCTTGATCAGATCTGATCAGGTCTGAGCGTATTTAATGCTTCAGACATGAACAGGCATGGACAGGTCTGATCAGGCCTAATTTCAGGCCTGATCAGGTCGGATTTCATCCATGATCAGATATGAACAGGTCTGATCAGTCCTGATCATTTTTTCCCGGGTGTTTGTTTAGTTAGTGTGATCAGGAACTTTACATTTTCATCTTACAAAAATTTATAAACTTTATGAAATATAAAATTAATTTGTTATAAAAGAGACCCAAAAATCATTTGTTTGATAATTTTAACCTTTATATTTATGTATTTGTAATTTTTGTGAGTTACGTATGGAGTAAATAAGCAAAAAAAAAATAAAATTCTAAATTAACAGAATTCAATTGATTTTACAAAAAAAAACAATATCAATATAAAGTATGATTTTTTTTTGCAATTTTATTGGAAAATATTTGAAATTTTTAATTGGTGTTATTTTTGATTGAAAATATCTTTGAAACGGTTGATCTGAGGAACTTTGACCTTCAAACGTTTTTTGTAGAGCGTGAAATTTCCTATAAGACTTCTCTCTGGGATATTGCGTAAACAAGCCATTCCAAAGTAATTAAAATTCAAAAATAAAAAAAAAGTTTTCTCGTGTTATTTAAATAGAAAAATTACAAATGAATTGAGGCAAACCTTAATATTAATATTAAGGGCTCTAATAGGCGCCAAAATTTTTGTTTTTAAATATACTTTCAACTTTTCAAAACCATTAAAAAAAAAAAATTTTTTTTTTTTTTTGAAACACCCTAATATATATATATATATATATATATATATATATATATATATATATATATATATATATAAGGATTTCCATAAGAAACTTGCGGCAAATTGGGTTTTCTTAGAGTTGATATTAAGAGTTCAAGTTTTTAGGAAATTCGTTTTTTTATCGATTTGGAAGTGTTTGATCCCCTGGAAGGATAAAAATTCGAAAATACCTCTGTTAAAGGATACCCTAATGTACATGTAGGGGTACGAAATATGTTGGTCGAAACGATTTACAAAAAATAGCAGAGCCACTTACAAATGAAAGAAGATGCATGTATGCGCAACTGTATAAGTCTGAATAAGTGAAGAAGGCTGTAAGAAGAAATAGGTATCTTAGTGGATGCGAGAGCTACCAATAGTAATACTTTCTTGAAAGATAAAACCGAACACCACATATCTATAACTCTACAATTCTTAACTGATCTTAATGAAACTCAATATACACCAAAAAAAAATTAGGAAAACGGTTGACCCTAAAGGCCATCTCTGCAACTTCCCACTAATTTCATATCTAAGCGCTTAAAATTGCACTTATGACGTTTTTGAGCTCTTCGACCTCCAAAATATAATTTATGTGTTATTTTGAGCTCTCCGAGCTCAAAGAGAAGCTGTTCTATGCTTTTGAGCTCAAAAGTCTAATAAAAGTTTAATAAAACACTATTTTTTTAATTTTCAAGTCTTAATAACTTCTGAATAAATGAACCTATTTTCACGCAGTTGGTAGCATTCGACGTAGTTTCTCAAGTTCTATGATTTACTTTTGAACACAAATTGATCAGACCGAAAATTCCGGTGTAATTTGAAAAAATCAAACTCCTTCTCGTAGCTTTACAAATTGTACCTGTAACGATACTCTCGTTGCAATACAGTAGATGGCGCCGAGCAGAAATAGTATATGGTCCCGTTGCACTAAACGAAGTTGCCGCTTTTCGCTTCCGTCGAGGAGAAATAGTATATTACTCATCTAAGGCAGGAAAGTAAGAAATATCTTAGTGTCAATTTTCGTCCCGCTGCGCTAAACGAAGTTGCCGCTTTCCGCCCGGAGAGGAGAAAAATAGTATACACGATTTGGGCAGTAAATAAGAAAGCCTCAGATCACATGCTTGTTGACTTCGGCTTTGTCTCGGTGAACGGCTGTGTTTCAGGCCTACGAATAAAATCTCTACTCACAGCACGTAACGACATCTGTACTCAGATACATTTTGATTATAATTCATTTTTATTCAGATACAACTTAAGGGGGTATTCTGGTCTAGAAATTTGAAAAAATCGATTTTTTTTGCATATTTTCAAAGTTTAGACACTTAAAAATATGTCCTTAAATGGATTTTTCAAAATTCGAATTATTTTCGAAGATACAGTCGATTTTGTGACGCAGCATCTAAGCCGGCCGATCGTCGCGAATCACACAATAAACAGTGGCAGTTCCTGGAAGACTTGAGCACTCGTTCTTTCCAAGAACTCTTTTGTTTTCGACATGAGCCTTCATATATATTCAATATATATTTTTATACTTCTATATATACCTTTATACATACTTAATATACTAGGAATATACATACTAAATATACCAGGAACTGTTCAATGCGAAAGTTATAATGTTGATATTGTTTATCATTTATTATTCTGTTCAGTTTAGTTTCAATCTTGAAGCGAAGTAGACAAGTGCTCTGTGGATAGTTTTGTGAAATAATAAATTTTGTTTTTTTTATTTGCTTAAAAATGGATAGAAAAAGTGCGCGGGGGAGCAGTAGTCGTCCAGATAGGCACAAGAAGAAACGATTTTCATCAAATCAATTTACCGCTGAAAAAGATTGTAGTTATACGAGTGCTTCCGCAGCAAAGTTAAAAAAGTTTGGAGATGAGGAAATAGTTATTAACAAAAATTTTGGGTACTGTATTCTGGAATTTTTCTCAGTTTTTCAAACTCTCTCAACTTTAATTGTGTGTGCTACCTGCAAAGAAGAAATTAAATTTTCTCAAACGGCACCACGCGGTTTAGGATTTAAAATTACATTACAGTGCAGTTGTGAAAATGTTCGATACATTCAATCATGTCCGTTGGTAAACAAAGCTTATGAAATTAATCACCGGATCGTTACAGCTATGAGACTTTTAGGAGTAGGAAGATAATTTACATACAGTCGCAAGTGCAATTTACGATCAGCTAATATCAAAAGCTGTAAAAGAAGAGCAAGAATTATTATCAGAATTTGAGTCTAATGAAAATCCAAAACACTTGACGGTTTCTGGAGATGGCACCTGGAAGAAGCGAGGGTTTACTTCACTTTTTGGCGTTACAACCCTTATTGGTAAATACAGTAAAAAAGTTATCGATACTGTCGTAAAATCTAGTTTTTGCCAAGGCTGTAACTTGTGGAAAGAAAAGAAGAAATCTGATCCTCAAGCTTATCAAGATTGGTATGAGGAACATGAAGATTCATGTGCCATCAATCATCGGGGAAGTGCTGGGAAAATGGAGGTAGATGCTGTTGTCGAGATGTTCAACAGATCGGTCGAGAAGCACGGGGTAAAGTACATAAAATATATTGGAGATGGAGACTCCAAGACATTTAAAGGTATTCTTGATATCAACCCGTATGATGATGATCCAGTCGTAGAAAAAAAAGAGTGTGTTGGGCATGTCCAGAAACGTATGGGTTCCAGGTTGCGTAAAGCAAAAAAAGACAATAGTGGTATTGGCGGCAGAGGAGCTGGTAAATTGACAGATAAAGTAATCAATGAGTTGAGTTTATACTACGGTCTGGCAATTCGTCGGCATCCTGATTGTTTGCAGAGTATGAAGAATGAAATATGGGCTACTTATTATCATAAAAGTTCAAGCGATAAGAATCCACAACACATGTACTGCCCAACTGGTTCGTCAAGCTGGTGTAAATGGCAACAAGCCTCAGCTGAGAACACTCTTGAAGAGTTTGTCCACGAACATCCCCCCCTGGATGAAAAAGTACTGAAAGTAATTGAGCCCATTTATACCAGTTTATCGTCTGACGATTTACTACATCGATGCTTGGGATCCGAAACTCAAAATAACAATGAATCGCTCAATTCATTAATATGGACTTTTGCTCCCAAGCATATTCACGCTGGATCTCAAACAATTCAAATTGCGAATTATTTAGCTGTTGCCATTTTTAATGAAGGTTATTTACCCATCTTAAAAATGATGGAACTTATGGGCATCACCGTTGGTACTGAAGCTCATTCATTTGCTATCAGACGTAACGAAGTTCGGATTGAGCGCTCTGAGCTACGAGCTACTGCTGCTTCCAAAGAAGGCAGAACAGCTCGATTAGCTGAAAGAACTTCACAAAACATCGAATATGAAGTTGAGGAAGGCCCAATTTATGGATCTGGAATCGCCGATTAATCCAAAGTGAGTATTGAATGTTATTATACGAGTTATTCTACTATAATTGTTTCTCAAACTTTAAACGCGTTTTTCTCAAAACTACTTTTTTTGAAGTGGTTGACATGATATCTCAAGTTCTACCCGACCGATTCTTTTGAAATTTGGTGGGAATCTTCTTTATATATCTCTCTATCGCGTCTGCCTTGGATTTTAAAAAATTTCAATTTGGAGTATTTTTAAAAAATTCGAAAAGGTCAAAAAAAGGAGGCAAAAAAAAAATTGATATTTCATGTCGACGCCATTTTGTGAATTTTTTTTTTTTTCTTGACTAAAGTCAATGCGATAGCGACATCTTTACAGATTGAGAATTTTTCAAATTTTTTTGTTTCAGATCACTACAAGGGCTGGAATCATGTCAACCAGGGTGCACCGTTTTTTTTGTAGCCCCCGCTTCACCGACCTGTAATTTGTCCAATTTATCATTTTTTTTTTTTTTCAATTTTTTTTTTATATTCTTGAAACGTTAATAAACATCATATAAAAAAACCGATGGTAAAAATGTTCTTAATTTTTTTTTTATGTTAGTTTGAAAAATGCCTAAAATTTAGGCTTCTAGACCAGAATACCCCCTTAATACATTTGAATTTCTACGCCAATTCAACTCTACTAAATAACACTCATATTTACGTATAACTTTAAACAGTTACAACCGTACTCAAATATAACAGTAGTCATCTTCAACCCTGCTCAGTTCCGTTTATATTCATTTTTGACTCTATTCAATAAAATTATCGCTCAGTTACATATTTATTCATAGAAAAACGTAATCAATTATATCCCTGAATAAAAAAAAGTATTGAGACAAAGAAAAAAGTATTGAAAAGTATTGGATTGACTAAAAAAACAATACTTTTCAATACTTTTTTCTTTGTCTCAATACTTTTTTTTTATCAGGGATATGTGATCACTGACAACTGTACTCAAGATCAACTCTACACTTAAATGTATGGTTAATTTATAGAGTAGAAATTTCTTAATCAGTTCATCTTGACTATGACAATGATTTGAGTTTGACCTTGAATAACATCTAAGCAGTACAGTTGTAAGCAACTACGCATTAATTTATTAATAGGCAAAATCTTATTAGCGGTCACCTTGAAATTCTTTAGTTCGAAAATTTAACTTGTAATAATACTTTTCCCCACGATTTAACTAAATTCGACCGATGGCGGAGATATCGGCTGGGTAGGGTATTTTACGCTCGCCCTTTTAAATATATAATGAATTAACCCGGAAACCCCTCAGGCTGGGTTAGTGCACATTTGGACGCCAGGTAATTTTTATGAAAAATTATGTACCTGAAGTTCCGAACGTTCGTAAAAAAAAATAGTATTTTTTAAAAATAAGAACACGAGATCGGGTTAGCAAGCTGATTTTTTGTAAGCTTCTATATTTTCAACCTAGAAAGCTACAAAAAAATCATCAACCCTCTAAGACCTCCGGAACAACCCCTAACACCCACCCTTATGTTATAAAAATTCGTATGGCCACGGCTAATCGGGTTAGCAAGCTGATTTTTGGTGAGCTTCTACATTTTCAACCTAGAAAGCTACAAAAAAATCATCAACCCTCTAAGACCTCCGGAACAACCCCTAACACCCACCCTTATGTTATAAAAATTCGTATGGCCTAGGCTTATTGGGTTAGCAAGCTGATTTTTTATGAGCTTCTTCATTTCAAACCTATAAAACCTTAAAAAAATCATCAACCCCCTAGGACCTCCGAAACAACCCCTAACACCCACCCTTATGTTATAAAAATTCGTATGGCCTCGGCTAATCGGGTTAGCACGCTGATTTTTTATGAGCTTCTTCATTTCAAACCTATAAAGCTTTAAAAAAATCATCAACCCCCTCAGACCTATTGACACCGTGTAACAGTCCCATAAATACCGTTTTTTTACTGAAATGACAAAAATTTGACAGTGAAAAATTCATGTCTCGGTGTCCACAGTGAATTGACAGAAATTGAGTTTCTTAAATTTATTCCTCGGTGTCCACAGGAGATTACGGAAAAAAATATCATGGAAATCATAGAGTACACTCTAAGAAAGATTTCCATAGCCTTAATCGATCGATCGACCCCATAGATACCGAGTAAAAGCCCGATAAAGGGTGTTTTTTGACTAAATTCCTAGAAATTTGACAGTTAAAAATTCATTTCTCGGTGTCCACTGGATATTAAGGAAAAAAACTCATGGAAATCATAGAGTACACTCTTAGAAAGATTTCCATCGTCTTAATAGATCGATCGACCCCATAGACACCGAGTAAAAGCTCCATAAAGGGCGTTTTTTATGTACCTGAAGTTCCGAACGTTCGTGAAACGAAATCGTTTTTCATTAATAATTTCAACGATATTAAAAAGATCACGCCAAATATTTCTGTAAAACGTTCTTTTGGGGGCTCGAAGGTATAAAAAAAATTTGAATCCTCTCCGAGTTCCGAAACATCCCCTAATGACAACCCTTAACAAAAGACGGGATAACTGAAAAATATGTTCTGGTAACAAATGAGTGTAGTTATAGTAACAAATCCATTAGTCGCATTAACAAAATGTTTCAAGTTGTACTAACAAACCAGTCTGTTAAATCACCAAATCAATTTGTTGTCCTAACGAAATCATTTTATTGCAATAACAAAACTAATTTGTTGCTAAAATATTTTCCAAATCAGATATCACTGATTATAGCATATTTTTAAATTATGGACTCTTATAAAATTTAATGTAACATTTAATGTAAATTTATTTGTTATTTTAATAGAATAATTTTACTGTTTGAACAAAAAAATTTGTTATACCAACTAAATTATTTTGTCGAATCTACTTAAAGATTTTGCGATAGCAACCAAATTGTTTTGTTGTTATAACATATCAATAACTTGCTATAACCTAAATTTTGTTATTTTAACATATAATTTGTTATCCCTATGTTAACAAATGCATTTGTTACTAGAACATGTCTTAGGTTATTTTAACAAAATTTTTTTCTGCGTGTGTCTATTAAAAAGATCACGCCAACTTTTGCTGAAAATCCTTATTTTGGGTACCCAAAGATATAAAAAAAATTGGAACACTCTCCGACTTCCGGAACATCTCTTTATGCCACCCTAATGACCACCCTTATCGTTAAACAATTCATAATTTCGTGACTATTGAAAAGATCACGTCAATTCTCGCTGAAAATTTCCATTTTAGGGTCTCACAACTGTTAAACGAGTTTGAATCCTCTCTTACTTCCGTCACACTTTGTTTCATTTTCAATAAATACCTCAAAATTCTAGCGTTTGAGTTACAAATGAATCTTTTACGTTTTTATCCCAACTTTTAGTTTAAAAAAATAATTTTTTATTTTTTACTCTATATTTAGGATTAAAGATTAAATCCGAACAAAAACAGTTCCACTGTAAAAAAATCGCGCCAAGTGCACGTTCATAAGACTATTAAGAAAAAAAAAAATTTTTTTTTTCTTTACAAAAAGATATAAAATAGAAAAATTAAAAAATCCAAGTAACCGATATGATTGTATATGATTTTCGGAAATTAAAAAAAATTTTGTTGTAAATTTAAAAATTCAGAAAAAAATTTTGGAACGTATTTAGTGTGCGTGGTTGCAAAATATTTTACTTTTAATGAAATTCGTAAAATCTATTTACTAGGACTTTAAAAAAATTGAAATACACAATGACGCACACCAAGTAAGTTCCAAAATTTTTTTCTTAATTTTTAAATTTACAACAAAATTTTTTTTAATTTCCGAAAATCATATACAATCATATCGGTTACTTGGATTTTTTAATTTTTCTATTTTATATCTTTTTGTAAAGAAAAAAAAAATTTTTTTTTTTTCCTATTAGTTTTATGAATGTGGACTTGGCGCGATTTTTTTACAGTTAAACTTTTTTTTTTTGGTTTTCTGTATTTTTTGTAATTATAATAAAAATTTGCAATTGGTACCAACTTAAATCTCAAGTTGGCTGCATTTTTTATAGCAAACTATCCCCTTGAAGCTATAGTTTATGTAAAAATAATTGCAGCGCACCCTGGCGGGTGTAGATGCAAGCTGTGAAATTTATTTTTTTAACTGTAGTTTCCCATCTATTGGAGGATTACCATGCATTCTCGAATTACTTAGTCTGTGGCATGTCACTTTTTACATCGAAAAAAAGTCAGGATCAAAATTTTTGAGCTTGCTATAGTTTGTGCTGATAAAATTTAATAATTTCAAGTAGATTAATTGTTATAATTGAATATAATTAATTGATATCAGTAAAATAAAGTATGCATTACTGATATAATATAAAATTTAGGAACAAGAAGTACCGTAGAATTAAATAAAATTTTGCAACCTCGAAATACCGTTCTGCTTACAGTAAACAACACACTCTCGGTAGTCTGGCGCTCCGTTTACAACGGATTTGAACGGAACTTGGCGCCAGATTCTACCGAATCTGTGGATTTTCAGCTTCTAATTCCGATTTTGGGATTAAAAATTAAAAATAATATTTTTAATCACGACTTTGGAGTCGTAAATTTTAGTTTTAATTTTCAATGCAAAATTTCTTAATTAAAAAATTTGCAACCCTGAGTAAGACTAATAACTTCCCGAATTTTTTTTAATTTTCAATTTTCTTAGCAGGAAGTTAAAAAATTAAAATAAAAAAGTTCCCACACGATAAAATATTTTTATGATTTAAGAAATTTTGAATCGATTGATACCCTCATTGTGGAAACATATTTTGAATTGTTAACTAACTTTTTTTTTTAAACAAATACACAATAAAAAATTTCTCGTCAAATTTAACACAAAAATTTGTGTTAATGACTTTTTTTTACACAATCTGTGTTGAATCAACACTCGATTGTGTTGAATCAACATACTTAAATTTTAAATTCTACACACTTAAATGTTAAATTCTACACAAACATTTTTACACTTGACACAATGAAAAATTTTTTACCGTGTAGAAAGAATTAAAAAAAAAAGTTCTCTACACGAAAGAATATCTTTATGATTCATGAAGTTCTAAATCGCTTCATAACTTCAGTACGGTAACAAATTTTTAATTGTTATCTAATTATTTTTTTTAAACAATAGGAAAAATTAAAATAAAAAAAGTTTCCCACACGATAGGATATCTTTATGATTCATGAAATTCAGAATTGATTAATACCTATATTGTGGAATTGATTTTTTTAATTTTTAACCAATAAATTTATCAAAGAGATAGAAAAATTAAAAAAAAAAAAGTTTATACTATTAACAAGTTCTCCACGCATTAGGAAATAGTTATAATTTAAAAAAAAATACTTGCTTTCCCATAAAAATTTTCTCGGCAACAAATAATCGATATGAAAAAAACAATTTTAAGAAAAAATATTTTTTAGTGCAAAAATACAATTAACAAGTCTAAAAAAATATGAGCTTTACGGCGACTTAATGTCCGGATCCGAGGAGTGCGCATGCGCTATTATCTCAAATTGTTGTCGGAGTATGATGGGGGAATAATAGTAATGTGAAGCAAACAATAAAAATAGTAAGCGGCTGCTCTGATAATCGAATATTTGTGTTCTCAACTTTTTTGTAACTTTTTCTTTTTATTTTTCTTAATTATAATTATAACTTTTAAAAAATCGATACCAGAATATAGGTTTCAAACGATTCCAAATTTCATGAATCGTTAAAATTTTCTATCGTGTGGAAAGCTTTTTTTTTTTTAATTTTCTATTTGCTTGAAAAAATTGTTAGTTAACAATCAAAAATTTCTATCCACAATATAAGTATCAATCGATTCCAAAGTTCGTGAATCGTAAACACAACCTATCGTGTAAAGAACTTTTTATTAACAATTTTTGCGATTTGTTAAAAAAATTTGTTAGTTAACCAAAAAAAAAGTTCTCACAATATTTGTTTCAAACGATTCCAAATTTCATGAATCGTAAAAATATCCTATCGTGTGGACAAGTTTTTTTTTAAAAAATTTTTTCTATTTGTTTAAACAAATAATTAGCTAACAAAAAAAATTTGATTTCATAATATTGGCATCGATCAATTACAAATGTAATGAATCGTCTAGAAAACCTATTAATAAATGATCGATTTTAAAAATGTTAACTAATTATTTGTTTAAACAAATAGAAAATATTTTTTTAAAAAAAGTTTTCCACACGATAGGATATCTTTACGAATCATGAAATTTGGAATCGTTTGATACTTAGATTGAAGAAACGATTATTTTTTTGTTAACTAATTATTTATTTAAAATAATACAGATAATTTTTCCGGCATCAAAGAATCAATATAAAAAAAAATATTTTTTTTTTTTAATTTTCTTAAAGCAAATATAAGGTTAACAAGTTTAAAACAATTTGAGCTCTACGGGGATCCGATGTCCGGATCGGAGGAAGTGCGCGTGCGCCGTGCCTCTCAACCCGTTGTCGGTGAATGATGGGAGAAATAATAATAATGTGAAGCAGATAATAACAATAGTAAGCGGCTGCTCAGATACTCGGAGTAATTTGTATTTTCTCCTTTTTTGTAATTTTTTCTAAGTCTAAATTAACTTTTATGAAATCGATTCCACAATATATCTATCAAACGATTCAGAATTTCATGAATCGTAAAGATTTCCTATCGTGTGGAGAACATTTTTTTGAAAAATATTTTCTTTGTTTAAATAAATGATTAATTAACAAAAAAAAATTTGTTTCCACAATATAGGTATCAATCGATTCCTAATATCATGAATCGTAAAGATAACCTATCGCGTGAAGAACTTTTTTTTAACAATTTTTGCGATTTGCTCAAAGAATTTGTTGGTTGGACGGTGTAATTGTTTAATAATTATTTAATAATTAAGAAACTGTATAAATCGACGTTGGTTGTTAAATAAATGTGAGAGTAGTTGATATTTAAAAGAAAAAAAAAAAAAAATTATATTTATGCTATATAGTATTTATATTATACATATATATATACACATTATAATATATAATATCATATAACATCATATAATATCATATAATATTATAGTATAATAATAATAAT